>NC_135558.1:5577500-5582500 GCF_964340395.1 Glandiceps talaboti | reverse complement strand
TTGGGCTTGTAAAATCTGATGAACGTATCTTTTCAAATTTATGTTGTTATGTTTCTGCATATGGAGGGTTTAGACGGTCAAGCTCTCAATATGATTCTGACGTATCAGCAGACAACACAGTTTACTTTAATTTATTCAACTGAAATACGTTATTTCTTGAGTAAGATTTATTTTTTAAGTTGAGATTTCGTAACGATACACTACATTTAAGTAATATCACTTTGTCATGTCAATTAGACAATACCATATATGTGTTAAAGGCGATGAGGTCAGAGACAGACAGACAGACAGACAGACAGACAGACAGACAGACAGACAGACAGGTAGGCAGACAGACAGGCATACATACATGCATGCATGCATGCAGGCAGACAGACAGACAGACAGGCAAGCAGCTAGCAGGTAGGTAGGCAGGCAGGCAGACATACAGACAGCATACAGACAGACAGACAGACAGACAGACAGACAGACAGACAGACAGACAGACAGACACATATTTTAGAAATCAAATAATGGATATTCATATCACTCATCCCTATCTATTCAACAAAAAATTCTCTCCGGGTATGGAAATCTATTTCCTTATTCTGTTTGTAGAGAAAGAGAGATAAAGAAATAGAGAGAGTGGGACATAAGTAAAGATAGAGAGAGAGACACGTGCATACAGAGAAATTTACGGAGAGACACACAGAGAAATATAATGTAGACAAAGGCAGAGAGAGCTATAGGGAGACAGTGAGACAGAGAAGAATGGAGAGATGATGGAGAGATGAGACAACGAGACTCAGAGACTCACAGATAGGTAGACAGACAGACAGACAGACAGGCAGGCAGACAGGGGAGAAAATAAATAGACTGATACACACAGAAAGACAGACAGGATCACAGTAACGATAACTGCCTACTAACACTTTGTCAATTGGAAGGGGTCAGTTGAACTATCTGGATCAATGATTATTAATTCAATGTGAGTTTTGATGAGTGGCTCAGAGAAAATCCCAGCAATCGATAAGCCATCCCAAAGCTATTGTCACAACTTGTTGAAAGCTGATAAGTCCTTCGATTTCTCCAAGTGTTGCTATAAATCCCAACACTTTGGAAAAGTAAACTTTACTGATAGCACCTTTGTTTCTGCTCCTCAATATTTCATGTGGAATGAGGCTTCATTTGCTTTTCTAAAGGGTGTCTATTACAGAGGCTTGTACAAGTGGTATCCCCATTGCAATTGGCATCAATCGATCGACTACACTGTATACAGAAGAACTCAAACACTAGTAAATTCTTCCGATCAATCCTCGGTCAAAGTGTAAGTACTAGGCAGTTATCGTTATAGTGACTCTCTTAACGAAGGATGTGCCCTGAGAATACAAGGACGTTCTCATGTTTGATTTCTCATGCCTGCCTTCCTCTCTGTCTGTCTGTCTGTCTGTCTGTCTGTCTGTCTGTCTGTCTGTCTGTCTGCCTGCCTGCCTGCCTGCCTGCCTGCCTGCCTGCCTGCCTGCCTGCCTGCATGCCTGCATGCCTGCATGCATGCATGCATGCATGCATGCATGTATGTATGTATGTATGTATGTATGTATGTATGTATGTATGTATGTATGTATGTATGTATGTATGTATGTATGTCTCTGACTGTTTTTCCCAGCCTTTCTCCTTCTATTTCGTCTGTATATATGTCCCCCTGTCTGTAATACTAAGGATAAAGTAAAGTGGTCTACTTTGATATCAACGTCCCCCTAAAGGTAAATTAATTACAAAAACCTTGGTTTCAAGGCTCCACCAAATACATTTATGACTCACACGTGTTTGGCGCCCTTCCCCTCCAGCGCCCTATTGTTTCCTATTTATGTCGAGAAAGCTGAGACAGGTTCGCTAATCACCGTACACATGTTACGTCTTACACAAAATACGACCAGAAAATACTAAGTACCCTTCCCATTAAAAAGAACATGTGCATCACTTACGAATGGCCGGAGCAAAAAAACCCAATCCTTCCTATTACGAATTTAATGTCGTAGTTTGAAGAACACGTTATCTTGTTATGTTGCCGTTGTTTGCATTCTTGTGCTCGTCAACGTTGTTCTGTTCTCGACAAGTTTAACTCTTATTGGGGATAAATAGTTTTCTGTTGATTTTCAGAGTTGTAATTACCATGGCAACGGTGTGGTTAGCTAGTGGTTTGTATCGATGTGAATACAACTTTACTTTTTTTACCTTTCCTACTCCATGAAAAAACCCAAAACATTTATGTGAAAATTATATCTCTGTCAGTTGAATCAAATTATGTATGTAGGAATAAAGGAATCCAAGTTTATTCTCAATTCAAACCAAAAATTAGAAGTCATTGTCTCTGAGACCATCGTTAATGGCAGTTATAAAAAGACCGATTTATGTAATCTTCAGTACGAAGGGAGTCTTCAGTAATTACAGGGGGGGGGTGATCAGGCTAAGGCTGTTGCGTAAAATATGACTCTCCCCGGATTCCGTCGTGCAAAAAGCGAACCTCCCTCAATTTCCTTTCTCTAAGACATGGTCCACCCTCGTTGAAATATGTCAAATATATTTTTCAGACATGGAAAGGGACTCTAGTCCTAGAACAATTTGTTTAAATGACTAAATCCCACCGCTGCCAGCAATGTTGAAAGTTTTAAATGGATTGGTTATTTCCCAAATACTACTACCACAGTGAATTTGTATGAAGGCAGTGCATTAATCAATACCTGTATTCGGATTCCATTGGCTGAACTGAAAGTCATAACATTTTACTATCCACGTCTAGCTGTGGTACCTTTATACTATTCAGGAAGTTCTGATTTGCCAACCATTCTATTGACATGCAATATTACAATTTTAAGTTTTGAAATCTTGTAATGGGTGTGATTGTACGTACCATAAGGCTGGTAGAAGCTGCAACAGATTGCGGGTTTGTGCCCTAGGCAGGCAGACTAACCCCCATTTATATGGGGTTCACGCAAAGACTAACGTTTCTTTCACTTCGCTTTTTCAACGCAATGATGTTGTCTTTTGTAAACGATTACATTTCAATGTTGCCACATGTGTCCATGAAGAAATGCCCCAAGAACTTCCGTACTACAAGCTAGTTTTTAACCTATGAAGAAATCGGTCAACTGTAACTACGCTTAGAGTGATTGCATTTACCCCTTTCTATTCTTACTACAATAGCGTTCTTAAATTAGTATCGGGCTGTAATGTGATCAGCTAGTTAGTGATTTTTTGTTCCCCTTAATAACGTTCTCATTTATCTTCCAGGCGTCTTTCATCCATTCTTCATAATGACAGTGACGCAATCGATGTAATCTAAGGCACCCCCCACCACCATCATCAACCCCCCCACCACCACCATCAACAATACATGAAATAATGTTCATTGTATATTTTTGTGTCAAACCGTACTGTTAAAAGCAAACCAGAGTTTACATAAAAAACAACCCAAGCCGAACCGACAGAAATCAAAATAGACCAACAAAACCAGTTATATCCACATTACCTTAACCAAACCAACCAAACCAAACCAAACATAACCTAACCTAACTAGACAAAACAAATTTAATCTGGACAAAATGATTTCAAATCAAATCACCCTATTCAAAACCCTAGACTAGACTAAACAGTAGACTAGACTAGAATAGACTTTAACCTGACCAAACTAAACTAAACTAAACTAAACTAAACTAAACTAAACTAAACTAAACTAAACTAAACTAAACTAAACTAAACTAAACTAAATTACACTAAGCCAAGTCAAGCTAAGCTAATCTAAGCTATACTAAGCTAATCTAACCTGAACTAGGCTAATCTAAGCTACGTAAGCATATCAAGCCAAACCTGGCCAAGCTACAATAAACTATAAATTAAACAAACAAAACCACATTCAACTACAATACAATAAACTACTCTTCAAGTAAATGAAATAAAATTTTAACATAATCGTAAAGGGTACCAAACAAATATCAGTAACTGACTGTGTATAACATGAAATCAGTACAGTTTTTAATCAAAATATAATCTAATTAGAATGTATTAAATCAGACTATAAATTTGAGTTTAAATTAAACCGATCACAATTTGTTGAATTGTATTGGCATTTTTTTAATGAATCCCCTTCGCCAAAAAAAGATATTTCGCTTGTTGTACGAACAGAAAACGTATTGCAGAGCTTTATTATAGTCGATAATTCCATCTCAGGTGGCCAAATACAGCTGTATCGAATAATAAATAAAACTTTAGAAACTTAACAATCAGTGTACGTAGGATACCTTAACCTAGGACTGAATATTGACGAGTATGTTGACCCTATTGGACGTGTAGTGACTGCGATCGATGCCGATTTCACTGTTTTTGATCAGAAGAAAGAAGTCTTTATCTCGTCTGAAATGTACACAGACACACAATAATAAACGTGCCAAGCTAAGACATCAACACCGGAGAGTTTTAATGAGATTGGATTCTTAGCATGTCTTCCACAATAGATCCCACCCGGACGATCCATAGAGGGACTGTTCCAATGTCATTAATACGCGATTAATTTTTAACGAAGTTGTCTCTCTCACAATGCTCCGAGACTTAAGACGGAATAATCCCTTTTACTTTGTAAAGAATCGTGAGTATGGATTAAAATCGTTTGCTTGCCTACGTCATAACAGATATTTAGCTTGGTGACACTACCTGTTTAACAAAATGTACTGTGCCATTGTGTCTTTTATGGAAAGCGAGAGAGAGAGAGAGAGAGAGAGAGAGAGAGAGAGAGAGAGAGAGAGAGAGAGAGAGAGAGAGAGAGAGAGAGAGAGAGAGAGAGAGAGAGAGAGAGAGAGTGAGAGAGAGTGTGTGTGTGTGATGGAGAGAGAGAGAGAGGGGCAGAGAATAAAATGTATGTGTGTGTGTGTGTGTGTGTGTGTGTGTGTTTGTTTGTTTGTTTGTTGGGGATATTATTTGTTTGGCTATGGGAGACAGTCCAACGTTTCCCCTCAATTATACATTTT
>NC_135558.1:5547500-5575000 GCF_964340395.1 Glandiceps talaboti | reverse complement strand
TATGATACGTAACACTTATTGTGTAAGTATTTAACTTGAAAACTGAATGTTAACTTAACCTATGATAGCAATGATTATTACTACGACTGTATTGATGATATAAATTGATGACTGTCTGTTTTTGCCACTTCAACTGTATCCGGTTTTTTGAACTATGACCTATCTTATACGGAGGGTTGAAAATAAGGATTTACTTCACAGCGTATGCCTACATTAAATCCATTGTAATTTTCTGAATATAAGATGGCATCGCACAGCAGAAGAAATGGTAAACTACATTAAAGTAGCCATATAGATGACAAATGGGCATTTATTTGGGATTTTTCTATTCATAAAGCAACTCTTCCACGTTTTCCTACTTGAAAAAAACCCCAATGTGAAACAATATACAGTAAGCCCTTGTTTGTAACTCAATACATTGCAAAAAGCTAGAAAGTGTCTAAAAAGTTTGTTATTGTACGTAAATTAACAAACATTTGACATATTTGTATTTTTTTTGGCAATTTATTGAGTTACAAACATGGGCTTGGTGTATTTTTTTTCACGAGAAGGAAAACATGGTAAAGTTGTTTTATGAATAAAAAATCCAAAAATAAATACCCACTTGTCATTTATATGGCCACTTTAATACTAAGTTAGGCAATCTACAAGCTTGGTTGTTTGCCCTTCTCTACTCTGACACATATGTGTGCTACATTGATTAGAAGAGAATTTTCGAGAAAGTAATCGATGGTCTACGAGGTACATTAATTCCTACCATAGAACCATGATGTCTTACCATTCACCATTACAAGATACCACGTTTATCTTACAAGATAGTCCGTGTGGACCGTGAAATACATCTTGTATATCTTGCGCGTCTTTTCCCGCAATATTCAACTAATTTAAAATGTGTGTGTGTGTGTGTGTGTGTGTGTGTGTGTGTGTGTGTCTGTCTGTCTGTCTGTCTGTTTGTTTGTCTGTCTGTGTCTTTGTGTGTGTGTGTGTGCGTGTGTCTGTCTGTCTATCTGTCTGTCTGTCTGTCTGTCTGTCTGTCGGTCGGTCGGACGGACGGTCATTCGGTCGGTTGGTTGATTGATTGATTGGTCGGTCGGTCGGTTGGTTGGTTAGTCAGTCAGTCAGTCAGTCAGTCAGTCAGTCAGTCAGTCAGTCAGTCAGTCAGTCAGTCAATCAATCAATCAATCAATCAATCAATCAGTCCGTCAGTCCCTCCCTCTGTCTGTCAGTCAGTCAGTCAGTCAGTCAGTCAGTCAGTCTGTCTGTTTGTTTGCCAATACGTATGTCTCTTCATATTTCGTGCTCGTCCTTTATGTATACTTAATTCTTAGTCGTATTTGTCTACAACATTCCCTAATTCTACCTCTCCCTGCCCCTTTTCTGCAGTTCTATTCTATCTACATACCATATCAAAATATGTTAACGTGTAAATGTAACATAACTTGATATTACATATATTAGCTAATTACGGTGTCATTTGTAAAAATTCTGAACGAAGTGTTTCATTGTTTGTAATCCAACATCATGCACAGGTTTTGAATGCCACTACAGCGCCAACTACACTTGAAAATTAAAATCGCAAAGTGGTGTTTGTTCTTCTAATTTATCGCCATGTGGGATGAGTTACCTCAAAGAAAAAATCAAGATCAACTCATTACAGGCTTCGGCACTGGTTGATTGAGTTGGATGGATCTAAAGTACGCCATGTGTAGCGTGTGTGGTGCATGGGGCAATGTCTACGATACGTCTTAACGCCGGGGAATCTTGACATGATTAAAGTGGAGGTAATGGTCATAGTGTTGGTAGTGGTGGTGGTGGTGGTGGTGGCGGTGGTGGTGGTGGTGGTGGTGGTGGTGGTGGTGACAACGATGACGACGACGACGACGATGATGATGTTGATGATTATGATGATGATAATGATGATGATGATGATGATGATGATGATGATGATGATGATGATGATGATGGAGGAGGAGGATAAGAAGTGGAGATGGTGAAGATATGAGGAGGAGACGTGGATGAAGTAATTTTTACCCATCACTTTATTGTCACAAGTACTTTGGTTATCCATTGACTTGGCTGTTTTGATGTTATAAACTTTTTGTTCAACCAATGACATGTCTACATTCAGAAATAACAAGGACGATAAAACTCAACCGCGTCAACGTCAACGTCACGCATGCCCAGTGATTCAGAGCCATGGCCACATACATAGATAGAAGCTATATATATATCAATATTGATTGTGGC
Organism: Glandiceps talaboti; assembly: GCF_964340395.1. Lineage (NCBI taxonomy): Eukaryota > Metazoa > Hemichordata > Enteropneusta > Spengelidae > Glandiceps > Glandiceps talaboti. The sequence goes on along the minus strand of NC_135558.1, from coordinate 5,572,753 downwards.
GATAGCATCGCAACGAGGAACAAAGTAAATCCATCTTTGGAAAATGAATTTGGAGAACCATTTGTCACGGTTTAGTGCGTTTTGTAAGATACACCACTCAAATGGCTAGCTCCGGGCAATTTACTGATACGTCAAATGTGAACATGATCGCAGTCGTTATCAAATGTTGCTAACTTTTTAAAAAGTAAAGTGAATCATTGGAGAGAAAATAAAGATAAACAACGAAGAATAGCAGAGGTTTGATTGATGGAATTGTGTCTATATACCACAATTTTCGTTTGAAACACAGACACAGATAGATAGATAGATAGATAGATACATACATAGATACATAGATACATACATACATACATACATACATACATACATACATACATACATACATACATACATACATACATACATACATACATAGACAGACAGACAGACAGACAGACAGACAGACAGATAGACAGACACAGTACTGTCATTTGTACAGTTCGATATAGCGATGAATCTTTACCCATAGTCAAATAGAAGGTAGCGACAATTTAATCTCAAGTTCACTAAAAACAATCGATCTGTTAAACTTTGACAATTCATCAAAAGAAAAAATAAATAATGACAATTCATGGTATGATAACTAAATGGAGAATGTGACTGGAAATGAACGAGATTTTAATGATTTCAATCACTTAATCCTAAGGACGCCTTTAGTTCTACATTGTCTTATCAACGTACGCACATTCTCAGATATCGAATAAATAGTGGGTGACATCAAAGTACTTTGAGAATCGAAAGATATCATTGATAATGGGGTGCATAGTTACTTTGAGAATCGAATAATATCCTTGATAATGGGGTGCATCGTTACTTTGAGAATCGAAAGATATCCTTGATAATGGGTGCATAGTTACTTTCAACGAAATGTGTCAAAACATATTTAGACTAGGCATGACAGACAGACAGACAGACAGACAAACAGACAAACAAACAAAGAGGCAGTGAGTGAGTGAGTGAGTGAGTGAGTGAGTGAGTGAGTGAGTGAGTGAGTGAGAGGGTGAGTGAGAGGGTGAGTGACCGATATACAGGGACATACATAACAAAAGACAAACAAACAAACAGACGGACAGACAGACAGACAGACAGACAGACAGACAGACAGACAGACAGACAGACAGACAGACAGACAGACAGACAGACAGACAGACAGACAGAAATATAGCAATTAATGTAAGACAAAAATGCGTTCGTGCAAGTAAGGAAAGATCAGATGCGAAACAATCACTGACAACTTTCATCATGAACACAACGAACGACTGAAACGATATTTTTGGACACGATATTGAGCTAACAACATCCAACTGTACTATAGGGTAGTTTCATTTTAATGTGCTTTTAGCCTAATGTCAGCGACTATACGAGAGATATACATGGTAAGCGTGACAGCCTCTCAAATTTAACTAAAATAACAGAGAGAGTGTGCCTTTCACGTGAATTGGCTGGTTGGCAGGTTGTCGCATTGTAAGTGATGACAGTGTGCAATAATTGGAAGACGACACCCTGCCTAGCTCTCTCTCTCTCTATGATTTATTATCGACATCAAATTCGTTGAAATCTGTCATAGTGTATGTTTCATGTTCAAATCAAATTCGTTTTACATCTGAGGTCCGTTTTTCTTTTCTTTCCCACCAATCTGTTCACTTTTGTAAAGGAGACTCTCGGAAACTGTACTTAGGAGTTTATGAGAGGCTCGTGCTCGAGCGGGTCTTTTACGACCCTAACCAAAACACGGCGTGCGGCAAATGCGACTTAATCCAACGAGGAAAATACAGAGAAATGATCGTAAATTTAGAAGAAGTAGCCACGCGACATTTGAAAGCTCTTTTAGCTTCTGGAAAAAGGCACTGGTTTAGTTTCATTGGAAAAAACAAATACATTTAGGACAGTGATACGTTGCTTTCTTGCTGACATTACTGATGTGGTTTATAAAGACCAGAAAAAGCTCCTGTGTTATACACACAGCGATAAATCTCGCTCCAGATGTTGGGTTCGTTGCTTGAGCTTTCAGAACTGCACGATCCGTCTGACCGGTAAGTCTGCAGCGTCTCCGCTGGGATGGTTCGCTTAATATCCACGATAATAGACGCATGATGGGGAAATAATTACATACTATACTCTGTGGACCAGCGATTGCTTTCAGCCCCACTGCTGTGTGCTGTGACCTGTGCTGACACACCATCAATCCACGCAATACCTTTGTTTCATCCGATGCAAAAACAATCACCCCTTAATTAATTCGGCCCTGATTGGTTCAATTCAAGAGCCTCCTCCCCCTTTTGTGATTTGCAGTCGGTGAGCAATAGTTGTAATGCCAGCGGGCAAAACGATATTGGTTCCAGTCAACGAATACCGTTCAAAAAAGAGAGTTAAGAATACATGTATAGTCCATCTCTCAACTTGTAGTGATAGGGTATTGTCTGAACAACTTAAGAGGTCCAGCGAGAGACCCTGAAATTATGCCCCAAGAAAAACAACCGTATATCTATATGATGAGCGCTATTGTAATTCTCGTTTCGTAGTCTCTAGTACATATCTCTAATGTGATTTCCAATAGAGGTTAGAGTTAATTGCTAAAGAGACCAACCATGTTATTTTTGTGGACAATAATTTAATTCGCCCTACTTCTCTCTGTTCCTGGAAACAACAGCGTCAAGTTACTCCTTTCTCTCTCCTTTTTTTGACAGATGACCCGAATTGTGATTTTCTAAGGCAGTCTTTTGCAGCGCTTTTGCGAGTCGTTGTTGCATGAATTATGGCTCATTTCTACATAATGGAGGCACGTTTACCATAAATATTTCCCTCTTTAGTTAGTTTTGAAGTGAAAAGGTGCAGAACAAAGGTACCTCTGTTCGCCTGTAGGACGGATTTAGCTTACGACCTACGCCACCCAAATACATACTGAGTCTCGTGTATGAAAAAAAAAAACAATTCTTCCTGCAAGCGGTATGTCTGCTCTGCTATTTAACAGGTGTCGAATTAAATTTAACATTCGGACGTGATTCTCCTATTTCGAGTATAACTCTTCGTGGTCAACACGGTTACATTAATGACAGAGTCACGTACAATTTCATTTTTACTCACGTTTTTTATGTGACTGGAATGGGATTTTATGCCGAGTATTTCAAAGTGAAGCTGTAGGCAAAACAAAGAGACGAAAAAAAAACCTATTGAGACGTTTATCACAATAGAGGTACGATCATGATCACTCCAAATATATTTTTCTTAAAATCATTTTTTTTATCGTCAAAAGTCAATTATAAAATGCAATGTGTACTCCTTAAATAAAATAATCCCTTTGTAAGACTCAAATGTTCTTTTTACTAAATTATAAATGCGATATATCTTTCGCAATTTTCCAGAATGTAAATAAATAAACATACAATAAATATAATTGTAATACAGAAAAAGTAGAGTAAATATTTCAGTCTAAGTAATTAAACGCCATCTCATACTGCTTAATTGGTGGAAAATGTCTGAGATGGTTTTTTTTTACCGGAAATCTAGTATTATAGGGATCTTGTTTGATTTGATCGTGCGGAGAAAAACAGTATTTTCGTTGGTCGACAAAGAAGATGAACAGGCAATGGCCATATTATAAAGAGCTCGGTGCAAATGTACCAGTACAAGCTCATGAATTCGTGATAGGACGCAGAGTGGGTATTATCCTAGCTATAATTGGCGTTGCAATGATATATGATAAGCCCAGAGGGAACAGAGCAATTCATAATCATTGGAGCAAGGAAAGCCAGCAAAAACTGAAGCCCTTTCAAAGAGTCACAGTTGCAGCCAACTGTCATACCACGCTGCAAAGTGCACGTTTAAATCACTATCTTTCATAGTTTTCTTTGAAGAAAATCGGCAAATTTATTTGTTACGTTTAGCTGCGAGTAGCGATGAATAAACTCGTAACAAATGGGGTATTAGATCACGTGATGTGAGTTCATAGGTCAAGCATTGCCAAGTGAAAAGACTAAAAAACCTGTTTGATCATGTGAGGTAGCTCATTTTAAAATTTTGAATCAGATAAAGAAATTATCTCAGTAACATTTCCATGAAGGAAAATGTCACTAATCTCTCATGTAGAAAGGGAAAGTGGTTGGTATTTCGATTATATTTATCTGTTGGAAATGGTATATTTTGCAGTCTAGTTTTATTTCGGATAATGTGTAATTTACTAGACGACTTTGGTTGACAATATTCTGAAGTACATTGGCTATGTGCGTCCCCCTGTACGATTCTCAACACTCTGACGTCATAAAGTCATGGATATTTACTCAAATTGTTTGTAAAGTCGAAATTATCGCCTAAATATGAGATCAATATCATTAATCAGTGGTAATTATTAGCACCAAGTAAATGTGTGTGGTAAATATGTGGAATCAAGGTATGAAAGGGGACAAGTTTGAAGAGATGAATTTCTAGCGGGTGGTGAGACACTGTGCTTGTACCCTGTTATATATCAATGATAAATGTTTATCAATATCAAATTGGCGATGCATATAGAATGCTGAAATTTACCCATCCCGTAAAAAATAAAAATAAAAGGAGATTGAACAGAAAATAACGCTTAGTATCAAATTTCTCCCATTCAAGTCGCGTTATCTTGTCTGGCAAAAATAATATTATGCCTCGCTGTATTTTAGATGATAGAACGTGAGATGAACGCAACGTGTAATTGAGAAGAAAAGGTATACAACACTTGTCCCGATCGTTTCGCTAAGTGCGTGCATACAGACGAGGCGTGTGTAACACCTCCGGGCAGTTTGCTGTTACAAAACCCCTGGTCAAGTTACGCTAGTGTTGGAAGGTATGGTCGTACATTTTTTTTTGTAACGGATAAAGGAACATTTAAAGAAATCCTGATGGCAAGCTTTCGCTAGAATCATCACTCGTGTTGTATACAAAAATCAAATTGTCCGGACTAAGCGCACGAACGATCTCTAACTTCTAAAGAGAAGTGACGTCACGTGTTATTCCAAAACATTAATTGAGGGTGACAGTGATCTGTTTTCGTCGATGTGTAAGCACTTACTTACCTTCATGGAAATCAGTACTTTACTGCTGTCAAAAGTCACGACTAAAAATGGCGGCAAATGAACTATAAAATGTTCGTGCAGTAGCCCAATTTTTTACCACCGTGATATCGTTCATGTCAATATTTGCTTTTTTTCGGAACTAACATTTTATTTCTAAAATAATAATAGTTACGAAAGTTGTACGCTACGATAGGTCACCAGATAAATTAGCAGATGAAAGGATGAAAAGTCACCCTGTTACACATAAATACTTGACTAGTTGCCAGTGGTAACAACTATTTTGGGTTGAAATAATCGACACAGAAGCGCCGTGAAACAAGTGAACCCAGAAACGAAACGCCCCAGAACGTTTGTCAGTATTGTTCGATACTACATAATTATGTAAAATATCCTTAAACGTTCGTCTGTCCTGCACTATTGCGATACAAACAGAAGGTCCACACATACAATGGAGGTCGGCTGGCCGATGAAACAGAGAACATGAATTGCAAACTAGGAGGTTGGTCGGAAAGTACCGTTGTGGAAACTTCTCTTTAATTCTGAACAAACTATTGAACAGAAACTATAATAATTATAATTTGAAGAGAAATTAACGAAAAATTATGTTTGAGATTTGAGAAAATGTGAACGAAATGTCCAGAAGGGGGAACTCGTGTCGGCTTCATGGAGTTTTAAACAAAATAATTGGCCGTGATTTACATTGTCCTCATTATACCTTACAACACCTAATGAATATTTAATGTGGAAATAAGGGCCGCAATTTAAAGCATATCAATGCCTACTTAGGCAACAGTATACGTAGAATCGACAGAGGGGCCTGCCAGGCTTAAGTGTATCAGTTGTTCAAATTGCAAGCAACAGGCCGAGATGGTTACAGTTTGAAGACACTAAAACTTCTTCAAGGAGCGATTTATCGACAATATTCCGGTTTGTGGCTTTCTTATATATTTCTTGTATTTTGATTATTTAGTTAAATTTGTTTCATCCATTACGTCTTTTAATCTGAATCAAGCGGAAGCACGTGTTTCATTTTTTTTCTGCAAATAATACTTTTTTCGGAATTCACAAAAATCGAAATGCATATATCTTAACATAACGGTTAGTGAATAGATTTGGAATACATTGAGTGTTTGCTCTGAGATGAGAAATTTGGAACTTAGAAAACCTAGGTCTGTAATTGTGCGACAGGTCTAAAGTGCCGTCACAGTGACAGAACATCCCATGGTTCTATCATTGACTCGGTTTAGCTCCATTAACTGGCGCGGTTTTGTGCCAAGTACAAGAAAATGATAAACTTAGACGTTCGCCACCATTATGATAACATTGGCTGAAAAAATAGAATGCAAGACACACAAATCATTTTAAAAACATCGGCATTGGGACTCAATCACTTCATATCCCTTTCGACAAAATGCACCTGTGATTCTTTTCTTTTAAATTTACATTGTTTTTGACTGTTCCTACAAATTGTGATGTTACTACTATAGGGAATAACCCGACTTACATGCAACAGGACTTGAACGGGTTAAATCTCTCTTAACAGCGGAACTCAAACAATTAACCAGTGAAAATATAGACTTGAAACAAAACTTATAAACATTTATCGAGTATGTCGACGGCACTATCTTGTCATCTCTTGTATCATTATGTATGCAACTACTTTGATTTTATATCTTAGAGCTGCATTACTACCCTTAATTACAAGCTAAATCTGACTAAAGATCCCAATATTTTTACGAAAAGTGCAATCTCTCTCTCTCTCTCTCTCTCTCTCTCTCTCTCTCTCTCTCTCTCTCTCTCTCTCTCTCTCTCTCTCTCTCTCTCTCTCTCTCTCTCTCTCTCTCTCTCTCTCTCTCTCTCAAATCCCATGAAAATCAGATATGTGGTTCGTCGTACTTTCTACTCCAACCATCCATCGATTTTTTCATATTGACTTCAATACTTTTTAGAATTCTTTTTTGTTGTCAGGATTTTGAACAAAAGAAATTGTCCACAGACACTTCTATCTCTGTAATAGCGATGAATCGATCACGTCGAGATTTTTCTCAATTTGAAAAAAAATCGTTTATTTCGCATATCAATATACAATGTTAATCTCCGTGATGCTGCTACATGACAATATATACCATACGCTCGGAAAAGGATGCGTTTATTTTTTTTTCAACGCAAAATCTTCTATCCGAAACTACAGTGTCGCCGACTTTAGTGTACGGGTTTCGGAAACCTGTCTTTACGGTGAGGATAACTCAGACTCTGGATGGCAACTAATAATAAACAGAAAAATGATGGTTTAAAAGTTCCAAGTTTAATACACTATCGTTCCCTGGCGTATTCCTAGTCGTAAACTTTATAAAGTCAAATGTTCAATTTGCCAACACGTTGAACCGCGCCACCAGTGTGTAAAAGCGACAGATCGCAGTAAATGTACAACACTTTGCGCTTCTCATTCTTTACACCACGTGACACATCCTTAACCAATCGAATAACGGTCAGTGTAACTTAATTAGCATACATTTCAATGAAAGTGTAATTGGCCGCATGACAAATTTTTCGACTATTTAATAGCATTATTATTTTTTGATTACATTGTAATTGCTTTCTATATCAATTTTTAAATTCATTAATCATAACATTCGTTTTTTGACATGTTTGCCTATGAACAAGTCGGTCGTCATTTGTATCAATCTGACCAGTTAATTGGTTTGAAGGTAGGCCGTTAAGTTATTATCACGACACATTGAACAAAAAAATCTTGTCAATTTCAAGTCACATGCAATTTTTTATTTTTTTTTATTTTTTATTTTTTACAAATTTACGGTGAGTTTAAGTTGTCATTACATCATCTATGTGGACAACTACTGCTGATGTGACCAATCATCGTGTCTGTGTAGAAACATTCACACAGTTACACACATTTTGTAAATTCGTACATTATCATAAGTGAGAGGAAACAACTCTATCGCTCTATATGTTATTCCACATGTCGTAAGAAATTGATCAAATCAGTATCTAAAACAAGACAGTTTACATGTATATCTATGCCACTCCCTTTTGTGTATTAAATTATTACAGGATTTAAGTTTCGACATTTCTCACTTTTACCGACGGTTCAACAAATGATACGTACATTTTGCAACGAGAAATAAAGCGAGTTAAAAAAAAAACCCAAAAGAATTGTAGTCAATTCAACATTAAATGCAATATTGGGTCTCCGGAAAATTCAGAATTCACTTGCATTTTCGAAGGCTAGATGAGACAGTGGCACTTGTAACATGCTATACTAGTAATCGAATGTCAATGCGCTATGTGTAATTACCGCGTTCTATAGAATCATCACGTCTTCAACTCCAGCCCAAGCGTATAATTACAAACTAGGCGTCGGTTTCTCATCATGCTTGTAAAGACTTTGGTTATGCCGATATTCACGACTTATTTTGACAATAAATAAATCTGATAACTGTACTTTACCGTTTTAATCCGATGAGCACATCATGTAGTTATTCCATCGTTATAATTCAACTCGTTTCTATATACCAGTTTCTCAGTGATTAACGGAGGTTTAATTCTGCCTCACTCCCCTCCTTCAAAATGTTATTCACTAACAAGATTTTGTACTTATTACGTTCCTTAAGAAAACTTATTAATAGGGAAAAGAAATTGGAACACTTTAACTGAACGCCATTATTTGGTTGCTATGATTGAGGACGGTTACTACCACGACGCTCTCCATACCGCAGCCACTGATTGCACTCTTTCTCTATTTGTTGTAAACGTGCGTTTCTTTATCCCTCCTTCGGAATGGGTCTCATTAATTTCGCTGCCTTTGTTTTGTGTGAATATAATCCCACCGATTGTTTGGCACAAATGCAGCTAAATTGTGTGATTGGTGAACAATTTCGATTGTAAAGTGGTTGGTTTTGTTGTTGTAATAGAACGGAAAACGTTCTCTCGTTTGAATACGGTCTGCTAGGCGATTTGCAATGGCATTATAAGGTGCTGCGTGGTACTTTTAAGAAGTGTTTTGTTGTCAAGAAATGCGAGCAGGGGATTAGTACACACGTTGACTCATTATCAGACTAATTCTTTGTTTTAGTATACATTAGATGATTCTTGTTCAAAAGATTGGATCGAATGTGTAACAACAAACGTCTCAAATCTCATTAAAACGATACAGAGGCAAGCTGAATGGGTTGTTATTCTTTCCAAATTGTTACCGCACTTCCAATTACTAGCATACAAACTGACCTGTCAACTAGTGAAGGTAGGGTAGGGTACGATGCTCATTTTTTTTTGTTTCAACTAACATTTCCCTTTCAAATCGTGGTGAGAGTGTATTACTCTTTGAAGTGAATAGAAGTGTAATTTAGACGAATGAAGAGAATCGATCGACAACTTTCAGGCAATGCTACTTCATTTCTTGTTTTTTGTATTTTGTTTAGTCAAAGCTGAATTTCACATTTTACAGGTTATATTATGTACTTCGTATCAAATGAATTACGTGTTCACAGTATGGTGTACATGGTCAACAATACATTTTCTTGCATCATCACTAAAATTTAGTATTCCGATCTCCACATCTAAATTTCCAACGGTAAGTTGGGCTCGATTATCTGGATCATATCTCACACTAAAGTCATAAAAAGAACGTATAAGTTTCATTTGATTATTTGGACTGTAAAGCCTTTCGTAGCATAAATACTAGTGCGTCTATCCAAACAAACATCGGGTCTAGGTTCAGTTCTGCCCTGGGCTATGGCGCACATACAGTAGTTGACACAATTCGCCTATTTCATTCCTTTCGCTTCAAGAAAGCTGCTCAGATCTGGTTTTTGTACCATTATTGTTACTAGGTACCGTTAGTGCACCTATTAATAACCTCATTACCCCAGCCAGCCCAGCGGAAAACAAACCGTCTGTTTCTTATTCTAAAGCAGAATTGAAAACCTTTTCAAATTTCCTTCATTTTGTTGTCCTGTTTAAAGAACACTTTTCAGAGTCACTATTGCAGAAAAACGAGGCCCATGTTTAACTGTCAAACAAAGTATCTATGGATTTTTATTACTCACAGAGAAAGCTGACTTTCTATGTTTCCCAATCTGTTTTGCTAACTATTGTCAGTGTCAGCGCTGCAGACACCCCTCATTTATGGTCGTTCCGTGTGGACAGTTTTGACGTAAGGCAAACTACACCACACGTGCGTATCAAGGACAAGGTATTTGGAACGAATGTACGCTATAACGCTATCATTTTTGGTACAAATGGCGGGAAATCACCAATACGGTTATGACACTTCAAGTTAGAAGACTAAACATTTTGTCAGGCTTTGAAACTTAGAACCTATTTAAAAAGTAGCAAACAGAATAAGAAACAAAATTCCTTCTAAAAAGCGATGACTTCTCTGTTCCAAGCGTATCATTTCAACATAAGTATCATTTTATTAGTAGACAACTTTTTACCCCAAATCCGGTCGCAAATCAATGTTTGATGTAAATTTGGTAAATGGGAAAGGTACATATCAAATGCTAGTGTTAACTAATTGCATTTCATATACATTGAATTCGGGATTTGTTCCCCCCAAAAAGCCGGCTTTTCTAACGTCACAGTACTCAACGTCGAGGCAGTGCGACATGAAGCGTGCAAACCATATTGGTTAGTTGAATGCAATGAATGATCAACAATAACTAATTACTACACACAGAAACTTTACACATTCAATAAAATTTCCGTGAATATTTTTCACGGGCAGTCACACAGAAAGCTTGTATTTTATAGCTAGATTTATTGTAACAATGATACAAAACTCTGCACACTCCGATACAATAGACAACAACGTATTAAGACCGACGCCTGACAATATGGTCAGACTATATCACGGGGGTTACTTTTTTTCTGCTGCCAGCATCATGTCATTACACTACTTATATCGTGATTTGAAAATACAAAAAAAAGTTGCCTTAAATAGATTTTCGTTACAATAGTAAATTTGGCATACTTATTAATTCATTGGATTTCCGCTGTATGGCTACTTTTATTGTACAGTATTGAGTATTGAATTTTAAGAGCCGAAAATGCGACAATAAGGGGATGTGAGAATGTACATTTTGGTTTGTAATTGTATCATTTCACATTCTTTCTGTGACCGTAGATGTCGATTTGCAAAGAGAATTCGTGTCTTAAACCCGATTAAGTCCCCGGATGTTACCAAAAGCTCCACACTAATAATGTTTTGTTAAGCCGTCTACTTATCTTTACATTTTAACTCTAGAACGTGAGGCCGGCCACAATCTCATACTTGTGAGTTTCTTTTTAATTTCCGACATCTTTCGTATTTTTGTTGCATTTAAGGCGATATTTTAGGTTATATGTGGCGATTGATTGGATGTCTATGCTCATAAAGCTAGAGATGAAACGTTGACATGCAAAAGATTATTATAGCCGGACACAGACTTGCATCTAAACTTTATACCAAAGGCGTCAATTTTCCAACACAATAAATTGTAAGAATTCGACCACACACTCGATAGTTGGTCGAGAAAATGGAAAGAAAACGCATAATTTGTTTCTTTTGTGGTACAAGATTACTTTTTGACTAAGGTGAATATAAAAAGTAATACATTGGGAATTTATTCATCCGGGTTTTTTTCACGAACTTATACTTTGTTGGAAATTATCATGAAATGTTTAGCTTCATAAATGAGACAACTAATCATTTTCTACACTAACAATAAGGCCTTTACCTTTCTGAAAAAAATTGACGATAATAGGGAACTTGCAATCCAGACTGAGCATGCTCAGACGCAAAGGATCATGGGATTATCTGTGGTTATCGTAATACCTAATTTGAAGCTACTGATAAAATAAACCTCCCACAATTGTCAGGGTAACTGTTGATTGATTATTTGTGGTTACAAACAATGTGTCAGCATTGTTTACAATTCTAATTGGTTAGTATTTATTATCACATTTCCCATGATGCAACATTCAACATGGCGGGTTTGCAAGTTCCCTATTGGTATAGTACAACGTAAATGGTGACGTACCATGTTGTTTATGCAGTTTTATGAGTCAAATCAAAAGAAACAAATAAATAAAATTTGATTTTATGCCATCGCTGTCATTGTGTTGACAAGAATTTGCACTTCCATGTTTTTTTTCATCTTCTTGAAAAATAATAATGAAATCATGACACTTCATAAATCAGATAAATATTCTATATTTAAGGTTGATTTGCATCTATGAATACAATACACATATTTCATATTTCATCAGATTCAGTCTCAGATAAAAGCTGATACTAGAGAACAAGTCATGTGATCAGGTCCACACGGGGAAAAAAGATCCAAAGTCCAGAAATCAATGGATGCAATGATATGTTTGATCTCAGATCACTTACTGTTATAATAATGGTCTGAGGTTTAATTAACCTATGCTAAAATTTCTCACTAGTTGGAATTGGCGCGAATATAAACTTTGTCGTAAGGAGTGATTACAACACCGCAATCACGTGTCAAATTTTTAGATTAACCAAAATTAGATGTGTTATACGTAATGATAGGTTGTCGATACATGACAGTAAAATCATCTCTTTCTGTAAAAAAATATCAGGGATTCGGTTGTACATCGGTTGACCGTCTTTTCTAGGTTTCAGAGAAATCTTAAAAAGTCCACAATTATTGAACCGTCTTTATAATATCTAAGTCAGATCGACTGAAGCTGTTTTTCTCTTCTTTATTTTACATCAAATATACAATGGCGTCATCGACAGTTAGTTTAGTTAGTTAGTTATTAGTATGCGGGTATGAGCGACTTTCAACACCTTCGGAAATACATATTCACGCATCAAATGAGTATGAAGTGATTTGAATGCGCTCTGACACTAATCAAGCACGTTTGTAAAATGTTACTGAAGTGAAAATTTGGTAATAAGTAGGCTTATTTAATTTTTAAACTAAGCCTTGTAAATTAGGTGTCAGTTATTTCCTTAAGAACACAGCAATTAATGTAAAAACACTTAGTAATTGGTTGCTGAGTGCACTGAATATAGACTTAAAATGGCAACTCTAGAGTTAGGCTGAAATAAAGCAAGTAGATCGCTTGCTAATTATCTCTGAATTCGAATATTTCTCACTCTAATATATCATTGACAATTACAAGTAGTTCAATCTCTACTTATTACAAAATAGACTTTGTAGTAGTTGGGATTATGAGTTATCAGGTGAATAGTGTCTTATTTTCATAGCGTATACACGGGTTACTTATTTCTTTGTGAAATTTAAAACGATTGAACAATGCTCAATACATTATCATATATGTAGAGCTTGTATATATATATATATATATATATATATATATATATATATATATATATATATATATATATATATATATATATATATATAAATGGGAACGGGATGGTCTCACCAAAATTCAACTCAAAGGGTTTCCAAAAGTTCTGACGTCATTAGGCTAATATATATATATATATATATATATATATATATATATATATATATATATATATATATATATATATATATATATATATATATATATAATTCCAGAAAGTGAAACAAATCATCATGATACACATGAAATACATGGAAGTAACACAATATGAAGAAAAGTCCAAAAACCAACCCCCTCCCAACCCCAAACAATACGAGAACGGCTATATTTCAGGATACTGTATATAGATCATTATCATTTCCACTGTCCACTATTGTCTAGCTAAGACAGATTGGAGTAATCGTCACAATAACCCGGCAATTAAGCTGACGACACACCTTGCTACTTGCCACTGTTTCCTGTTTCTAAAAAAACTTTCTACGGTCCTTGTCGGGTATTGATTCTTTTTCGTTTAGCCGCTAAGGAAGTAAAGAGGTAGAAGCCAAGCCTACTTACTAGGTAAATAGAAGACATAACAAGACAAAATTGTTGATGAGTTCCGAAAGGATGTGTGGCTCTTATCGGTATTACATCAAATCTCAATAACCTTCCACATGAACCTTGTAATGCGATCAGAAAAAGTCGATCGATCACCAAGACGTCCACGATCTGGTTTTATTTCCACGCGCGACACCATGTTAGCTTGAGTACTTCTCCTCACCATTACCTTTCATTTAAAGTGCTAGTACACCAGACTGCACTTCTCTTACCTACACAGACCTTTGTACATGGCTGGTATTTTTTAGTTGAGGAGCGGGAGGGTGGGGGAGGGTGGGTTACAGAGAATGGTTATTCCATCCCTCAGTAGATTGTTCTTATTGTTGTAAACCGGCTTAAATTAACGAGTAGCATAATCCTAATACTATTGAAAAGAAATGGCCAATACCCCATGAATGGCGCTCTAAAAATAAGCCATCTGTGTAAAACATTGTATAAACGAATCAACAACAATTCCCGTGAATGGCCGGGCATTTCTTTTACTATAAAGGAGAACCGCTTTTTCACATGTTAATTTCATCCCTTCTACAATGCGGTGTTTTTGCGATCATAGCCCGAGAACTGTTCTATATTGCCTCCATGTTTGTTTGATTGTTTAGTAGTTTGTTTAGCGTGTAAACGCCGTAAGTGTCGGCGAGTTTGTACAGCGGTCTGTCCGACCCGTCTGATACGCACCGCCCTGTCTAAACACTCGCGGGGATTTGCCCTATAGGGGCTGCCACAGTTTCATTTGAATGCGTTCGCCCGAAAAATATTAGTAAGAAAATGTTGCTGAAAAAGTCATATTTACAAAACTTCTCATGAAGACGCCCGTATGTGTAAAACTGAGAGAATGATCCCCAGAGTTGCACCGTGTTGAGTTTTTGTTGTAGGGGCCCATGATACACGAGCAGTGAAGCAGACATGTCTGTTCACCAACATCAGTTACGAGTGAACGGGTCAGGTTGTGTAGTCAACTTTGTGACGAGCACAAAAGAGTACAATTATGAGCAGGACAAGTGATGTAGAAAGTGACAGCCAATCAGAGATCAGCGTTTTGTTATCATTTCCCCAATTTGCTAAACTCATTTAAATCGAGTCGTTGTGGTGTGTCTCTCTGCGCATGTGGTCATATCACAAATTCCGTCGTTTTACAACACGTTGAGTCTTGGCACCTACAGTTGTTCAGCAGCGAGCGGTTTTTCAATGTCACCGGTTTCACTTCTCATTGGTCGGCAGAAAGTTTAACGACAGCTCGTCAGGTAGCGGCGTTTTGCTATATAAGTGCATTTGAAAACTTCGTTTACGAAGTGTTAAAAACAAGTGTATTGTACGCAGCCGCACACAGCACGTAGCTTTACTGTACCGTAAGCATTGCACCCCATACTAGTTTAAGTCCCACATCGCGGCACTCCCCCGTGGAACGGTGACAGACGACGAAAACAAGATCCGTGCAATCGGCCACATCAAGTAAGCGATCATCAAAGGCTCCGCACTCAATATTTTTTATGTTGTTTTTTGTTCCCTGTAAAGACGACACTTCGAAAATTCTTATATTACTTTTGTATCAGTTTTACACTTTAATATTTACATTCTTCTTCATAACGGTAAATGTTAAAATATTCCGAATTCATTTACCAGTCATCTTACCTTGTCTGGTATTCGTCAAACGATATTGACTATAGCCTTGTGGTTTCATCATTTTGTCTTTCGTTTCACAGGAAATCTGTTTTCAGCTCACCAAGGAACATATTAGAGTTGTTGACCAGAAGATTGTGTACTTGTGAAGAGGAATTTCACCTTGTTACGCTGTTAACGAAATATCAAAACAGTTGTACCGGTCTGTGTCTGTTTCCCGTCATTTTGCAGGGATCTCAACAACCTTATTAGTTTTGATACCTGAGTTATGTCTGATGAGCGGACTACAATGCAAGATATGAAAGCCAATTTCGTTTCTGAAAGTATCGACATGGACGGTAGTAACTACAGTGACAGCGATGACCGTGTGAGCACGGTGAGTACGGACGGTGAGTTCGAACACTCGGCGAGATCACACATTGGTTATGCCGTTGAACAGAAGGACAGAACAAACGATATTGATGAGGGTTTACGATGTCCTAACCCTCAAGTAGACCAGCCAAGAATCACAGCCTCATCGTTTTTAATTCGGGACATTCTCAGTGACTTAAAACCTAAAGAAGTGATAGACTCAAGGTCAATGCCGATAACCACGACAAGCACAACAACAACAACAACAGCAAAGAATACACACGAAGTAACAACAATGTCAGATGAAATAAACGAGGAACTAGACAACAGCAGTGACTTGAACACTACATCCAGTACAGATCATCTTGAAACGAACACAATAAACTCAAATTCTTATAAAAGGCCTCCACCTGACGAGGACTCGCAAGATGAACATATTAGCCAGGGTAAGTTCATATTATCCGGTCTGCTCTCTATCAATATAACTCACTCGTATTTGACATCTGCCGTTTTTTTCAACACGTCCACTTAATCGTAGAGATCGCGTTTGTCGCACATTTTAGTAACAAGCAACTAACATTAACTTAAACCAACCTAACTTTAAGATACCAGAAAGTGAATATTAAACTGGCAAGCAAGCAAGGTAGGATGCAAGTTTTACAATATGACTAGGTGTCAAGAACTATATGTACGAATTCTTGAAAACAAAACTTGTAGAGTACAATCTAATTTGCGGTCCTTATCCAGAAACTAAAGGCGACATTTGGCGTATGTGTACTCTCAATAATAAGAACGTAGTGAATTTTTGATATTTGGGGTAATAATTCTGTCAGCTAACTCTTAGAATTAGAAACATTGGTAAGCATAAAATAGAAAATTGGATTGCAAATGTTCGGTTGTTATCGCTACTCTTATTGTAACATACTCTATTTGAAATTGACATCTGAAATTGACATTTGAAATGAACCATTTTTACAAACACGTTTCGTTTTCTTCTAATGTATACTGATGTACTGTATAGGTGAATAGTAATAAATGGTTAACCTCAACGGTTGGAGTACTGTATAAATGAATTTAAACACATCGTTTCACAAGAGACAGACCACGATATATGACTAGTAGCTAAGCAGGCAAATTGTGTGATTCGTTTGAACATGGTCTATCCTATTACACAAACTGTATATTTCTAGTTCAAAGTCTAATATTATTATATGTACTCCTCATAACACAGAGAAGCCAAATCAAACAAAAGATTATGTTGACAAAAAAGTCGCGATTTCTGTGCAAGAAAAATTACCATGATAATTGACTTTTAATTTGTTAGTACGAAAATTCGATTAATTCAATTGATGAATAGGAAAGGAGTTGCTAACAGACGGGTGGTAAATAAAACGAGATCAGAACGCTAAATTGAATTATTGTATCGTTACGTCCCCGACAGCTTGGTGGGGAACTTTGAAGTACATCAGTTCTTAAAAGCTTTTAAAATGTAACGCATCGTGTTTGAACTGTAACAATATGTGCAATGCGGTCGAAGTGACAAATTGTGTTGAAATTACATGGGACGTTCACACTCTGGCTGCAGCTACATTCGTTTCACATAACCGTTCCTCGATACTCGGTTTTCTTTGGACAGAGAATACAATCATAGATACACAGGTATACATTTCGAACGCAGAATTGGCTACATTAGGTATATTTCGTTCCAAAACGGGAATTTTTTGGTCACTAGATTGGCTGTCATTCGTATGTCGATATGTGTACGGCGTGTGAAAACTCAGTGTTCACCACTTCTTTCATATCATTGTAACACGATCGCCAATTCTTAATACGTATATATGCGTAGCTCAGCCCACATTGTGGTTCAAATTCTTCCAAAAAGTACCTTTGCTGGACGAAATGTGTTAATTTTTAATAAATCAAAAGCAATAAACGATCTTAATAACAAAATATACAATTCTATCAAACCTGAACACGCGCGAGTGGGTGACGGAGAAACATTCCACCCGGTGTTCATTTAGAGATAGCACCATATAATCATTTCAATGTAAACTATAATATTTGAACAATTTACTCATTTTCATTACAGTCCCGTGGATATTTATTACATTATTTACTTCAAACTCTTAATCGAATATCGTTAACAAGGTAATGAACGGCATTAAACGTCGATCACGTCAGTAACAGAGAGTTTGTATGGGTTTGAAAGGCGAAAATCTGTACTGTCGAAAAGAGAGGCGGTCTCGTTACGGGACAGTGAGGAAATAAAAATGGCGACCCTTTCACTATAAATGGACATTTCCTTCAATGTTGTAACATATACAACACATTTAAGAGTGATATTTCAAATTTGATTACAACGGAAAACATTTGCCACGTAGCGATCCACACAATGACACAAAATGGTACGATGAAGAGAATTAAACAACCCAATCGAGGTAAAATTCGGTGTATCTTATCGAAAAAAAAACCCAGACCCACCTTGTTAAATGCTTGTACCACATTTGTACTACCTTCAGAGATAGCTTTACGTAATCAAATCTAAGTCTGAAGATTTACTTTATGAAAATACATAATTAAGCAAACCGTCTTTAAAACTGAGGGATACACAACACGGGTGATAAAACAATAAGAATAATAACTGAGCTCAACAACAAAACGAAATAACAACAAAACAGCGACAAACCGATAAATTAAAGGCGGTCAACGAGACATAATGTGACCGGAAAACTATTGAAATAAATTTATTTGTCAAATTTTTGACTACTCTGCGCTCAAATGTTCCTGACATGTTAAATTATTTTGAATGGTCATTCAAGTTTACTTAACAAGGCACGTCGATATACAGGGCATCATCACATCTCGTGTTTAAAGTCTCTTGCTCTCATTGACGCTATCTGAGTTTTTAATCATTTCTGACCCCGACCACAAATCCTAAAATGTACAACCCATCGTAAATTTTGCCCTTGTTTGTCAGATCGCAGTCCATAGTCACCGAGTAATCCCGACTGTACATTTAGATTGATATCTCTAGAAGATACCATTCCCTTTTCCCTGCAATAGGTTCAGAAGGACAAGATATTTAATAGATAAAATGATGAGTCGTGAATGTAATGGTAATATCAATCATAAGTGCCTTCATCATCAATAGTATTACTATTCTATTATGGTCCTATCTTTTTCAATGACAAATTCGTTATGGATCTTGAGATATGGTAAATACATGATGGAGATGATTCAACGAAAAATATGGCTACAATGAAACTTGGGGTAATGGTTCATCATTATTTTTTTACAGCACATCCCCTTATTGTAAATTACAAGAATATGAGAAATAATCGTAAATATACAAATATCCCTGATATTAGTTTTATGATGATTCTGGAGTCCATGACGACATGTTTCAAATTGATCTTGTATCAACAATTATTTATTTTGTAAAATTTCTTTACACAATTAAAAAAAGTGAAAATTTTTGGGTAAAGAACATTGAGAAAAAAATAGCTGATTTCTTGATACAATATGTATCATTCTGATATCCTTTTTTAGATAGAATATTATTAAGTTGGGTTATTTTAGGAACGTCTTACATTCATGGACGTATACGACGAAGTAATCATAGGCTGAACTATTTCGTTTATTGCCTTTTTTGAAAGAAAGAAAGAAAGAAACAACACTTTCTTCCAGTCATTAGCAAAAAGGGAGAATGAAATATGGTATCGTTCTTTTGCCTTTAGCTAAGGACAACGAAATAAGCTCAAGTCGAGACAGTCCATCAGTGAAGTCAAAGAAAGCTCGCAAGGCACGGACGGCGTTCACGGACCATCAACTGAACACACTGGAAAGGAACTTCGAAAGACAGAAGTATTTATCCGTACAAGACCGTATGGATCTGGCAGCCAGTCTTAATCTCACAGACACCCAGGTCAAAACATGGTACCAGAATAGAAGGTAAGAACCATGTGTTATCTGAACAGTTAGCACGTTAAAATATACAGGTGCACATGTGTATTTTACACAAATGTAACGGTACGTTGTAGGTGTGACCTGACGCTATCAATACCCTTCTTACTTGCGTTTTGTCTCCTTTCCATTGGCAATTGTGTGTGTGAATTATAATTGTTGTTTTTACTCTATTAAAATATTTGTATGTATTATTCACAGCAAGCTTTCTTTCTATGTCACGCCAACCCTATCCAAATAGTACACGTATCATGCGACTGTCATTCTGGTACTGGGACGGTTTGTCGTTGTTTTTGTAGCAACCTCTATCGTTATCTTTCTATGAGCACACCGTCTCTTTGTCATGTCTACCCCTTTTTTGTTATTCTTTACTCTTCTACCTTCCTCCCGCTTTAGTTTTAACCAAAGCTGTCTTTGTCTAGAATTACGGTTAGCAAGGCAATGTAAAGCATCAAGTGAGTTATATATTTAGAAGGTGGCATTAATTATAACGGTACTTCGGTGAGCGTGCGATTTAACTCCCCTGCTCTGCGGAAGAACCTGGCGTAGGGAACCTAACTGGACCAATGGAAGTCCATAGTTATTTTTAATATGTTTAATTTCATACTTGCTTTGATAATATTGTACATGGTTGTAACGCTACCAGCACAAAGCAACGTAATAGCATACACTCAGGAAGAGAAGTTTGTTGGCAATGTAACATATGATATCCACGTTATCAAATAATATATATTTACCGGTTCATTCAGCGAAGTTATTTCCTTAAACATGCGGCCCCAGTCGTTGCATTCATTGATGGAATTTTTTTTATACTGTTGATTGAATTGAAGATTTCTATAGATTAACTTGATAAGCAGACGATTAATAGTTATGCACACAAAGTAGGCACTACTACAATAACTCGTGTGAACTTTTGAAAGTTCATTACGCCATACAAATGTAAAATGTACACTACATTGGAAGGGGATAAAGAACGTCTACATTATTTCCTATTCAAAGACGTGTTCGATTTTATTTGGGAGAAAGAAACACCAACCATAACATGTGAAAGCGTTATGGTTTACACTGAGTAGTGTTGCAGTCTGTTGTTCGGATGACGAGCATGATCTACAACAGTGGGTACATAAAATTTCAAAAAAAAACAAGTTCAGTTTTTGAAGACTTGAAATAATGATAAATGACTGGAAATATCAAAACTTTTTAAAATAAACTTATAAATAGTGTAATTTTAAATAAGGGATAACAAGAGCAAAAAGTCACCTAAGCTTTTCGTACAACGACTGTCTGCGGAATACACACATCACGCAGATATAGTTGTTCCACTAGTCTTGATAAATGCGTCGCAAACTGGACAATTTTATCATTAGGGTACTAAACTCTTTTCTAAACATCCTTAATTTGACTTTTGTGACAAAAATATAAATACCAGGTTTACACCATACAGAATTTCGTTAATATTGATAATGGCAGCTGAGTATACATGCAGCAGTAAACTGTATCGTATTCGTTTCTCGTCCAATCTTAGATATTCTTTAATAAGACAACCAACACTGTGCTGCTTGTCTAAGATGTTTCCAGGGCATTTGAAGGGTCATTTCGTGAAGCAACTACTCTATAGTGATCTAAAATCACGCTTGGACCCCCACCCTCACCCCCACCCACTCCTTCGGGTTATCTGACTACATATATATATATCACTGTTCTGATTGGTACAATAAACAAAAGTAGATTAACACATTACTAAGGATAGCTATATTTGAGTAAATGATAAGTTTTAGTTCTCTGTATTTGGCTCCAGATGGTACTGTTTCTCCATGGTAACAGTGTGTTTCTTCGTCTGTTGAAATGAGTAAATTGTCAGTTTGAAAACAACTATATAATGAACACGATTACTGGTTTGTTTTAAACACTGGATAATGAAATGGCTGAAATAGGATATAGATATATGTTATCAAAACACTCGATTGAGTAACCATTTTAATTTAAATCAATAGCTATAATAATACAACTGAAATGTGTAACCTATTTGAAATGTTAAACGGAAATTGTTGTGCTAGAAATGGGTTGATAAGGGACGACCATTGTTTCGCTAATAACGTATATTAAAGCTTTTCAAATATAGATTGTATAACTCTTTGTCTTATTATCCCCATCTGGAGCAACCCCCCCCCCCACTTCCCCCTGAAAGTTATTTGAACAACACTTTTATTCATAACATTTATTCAAAAAATTGAAATAGGTAAATATTCTCATCGCTGGTTTGATCCAATATCAACGTACAACGCTAAGTGTTATCATGTTTACACACCATTGCCATAAAATCGAATCTCTAAGCTTTACACATCTGCCAAATAACGCGGTAGTTAATCTAGTGAACGACATGACTTTTTCTTGAGTGTGGACAGTTTTTTTCATAGATTAAAAAAAAATATCTACCTCTAAAGATCACCTCATTGGCATTTAAAAATGCAGAAACAAGCACGGTCTATCGATTTAAGCGAAAAGTCACAGGACATGCTCATTGCACACGGCAATTTCTATATCAACGAATTCCGATAAATTCAATAAAAAATTGGAAACGTTTTTTTTCCCATAAAACTTAGAAGTCAAAATAAATAACTGTCTTGATTTCACAATGTACATTTTATTACCGTAGAATCAACAGTCATTAAAAGTGTACGCATTCCCACTACAAAAAAATAACTTTATTCATAATTTACTAATTATTTCACCATCAGATTCTATTACACTTACACAATTTACATATGCTTTCAGGGACAAAGAAAGGTTCATTCGTAGCCTGATTGCATTTGCTTGTATATCAAGTAAATTAAATTTCACGGGTTTATTCATTAGGCAAAATTTAAAAAAATGTTTGTTTCCCATAACGTAGCTTCATAAAATAGAGTATAGGTAAGTCGGAATTTGACTGTTTTCTAATTTGGAGCGATAACGTCAATTCGTGGACAAGATATTCATTGGTCACATGTCAAATAATTCTGTGAGAGTTTGATGAGGTGTAAAAGAAGTAAATGAAGACAATTTTATGTGAAATAGATGAATATATACAATATTCAGACTTTACTGTATAAACTTACAGGCTGACAAGACTTGGTTTCTCTGACTGGAAATGTTTTTTTTTTTAAATGACCAAAGACACTTTGATAAAGGAAAATTACACAGAAATTGAAGTAAATTCTCACCATTTTACATTTTTGAATGTAAATTTTTTTTAGGATAGTTGGCTTAAATTAGTGTCGGCTGGGTTATCAGAAACACATAAGTTTTCTTATATGGCCTTTGTATTTATTAACATTGTTTGAGTACTATTTGTAATAATTTGAAAATTGTCCGGACAATGAACAGTCTGTTGGTTTTGTACTCCCTCAATTTGTTTCAAACGAATATTACTTCACCAAACGATTAGTTTTCGGATTATTGTTTTTATGAATAATTGACTTTATTGTGGTTTAAGAACGTTTGATGTTTCCGTCATTGTTTTCACCGTGTTCTCTCTTTCGTTGTAATACCTGTTGGTAATACTCCCCCGAATTAGTACAGCTTTTTGTTGTATTTTCTCGCTGCGCCTCATGTACGGGTCGGGTTAATTTTCCGCCTACGGCAACACCAGACAGTGGCCCGCGTAAAATTTCCTTGTTTTTCTGTAATCTTTGTTTGTTGATGGAGTTAATTTCAACAGCTTTGGTTTCACTTACTAAGGGAATTATTCTTATTGTGGGTTTTGAAAAGCCCGGCCTCGTATTATTGAAACCATTGTCATCTCTATTCTCTCAGGCAATTGGCCTGTAATGGAAACAGCGTTTATTCCGTCTTGTACAATAGCCACTATGGAACTTTCTCCAGTCCCCGACGATATTGGCGTTTTGAACACCTCTTTGTCTCAAAGAAAACCGACAAAGAACCGCTCTTTAGATTTGTAATCTAGTTGCGGTAATCTTCGAGATCGGTTGTTCGTTTTTTTAAGTAAATGAAAACGAAAAAGGACAAAGTCTGTAGAGTGATTTGGAATGATGAATGCAGTATGTTTTTCTGTGTGAAAACCTCTCAAAGCATTACCAAGCAGATAAGAATGAAATGTCAGTGCAACTTAGTCGCTCAGAAAAAATAAGAAATTGGAAATTCGTACATGAATAGGTCAAAATAATGATACATTGTGTAAACGTTTTGTCCGTATTGAAGACGGCATCACCAAACTGTAATTGGGTACACTGTACTGGGAAATCAGACCCGTTAACAATTTAGTCGGCAAAATTTCACAAACTGAAAAGATCTGAGACAATCATTCGCCGAACTGACAGACAGACAAAACAACGGCACGGACTGCAAGCCGTAGACATATACATGTAGGGATATTGCGGTATGTCCGCCGATAAACTTGAACAGACTGTACTGTGGTCAGAATAAAAAGTACAATCGCTGTACAATACAAGATTTCATCTTTACCATTCAATATAGGACATACATATGACCAGTGAATCTAGAAGTCTATTTACAGGTGAAATATTAACAAAATGAAAAACACGTAAACAAATATGTAAAGCGATCTGAATGATATGTTCTGATAGGCAAACAAAAATGCTACATTCTTATTTACTATACAGTGACTAATATCACTGCAAATACAATAAAAAGAGACAAAACTGATAGTATCTAATAAAAATGAGGCTATAACACTTCTCAACATAATGTGTAAAATGATGGTAGCAATTTCTCAAAATGATAAAAATAGACTTAAAAACGTCCAAAGAAAAACATTATTAACACTGTAAAATGTGATGACAGACTATCATCGAAATTTGACGATGGCTTTATCTTTCTACATTATTATGTATACATTTTGTATATTGATGTCTTGTACTGTATTAGATAGTGAACGAATCAATCAACAGCTTTCTGTTTCCGTACAAATCTTATCAAAACACATAATTCATTCAAACGTTGCTAAAATTTCAAATGGCAAATCTTTATTTTTTGCAGAACAAAATGGAAACGCCAAACACAGGTTGGACTGGAACTACTAGCTGAGGCCGGTAGTTATAACGCGATGCATCGTATGTTCCCATCTCCCTACTTCTACCATCCTAACCAAACTATAATATCAAACATGGATAGTCTGTATAACCTGCACGGACAACGACCAATGTTTCCTAGAGTGTTTCTTCACGGCCTTCAACAACACATTAATCATCTACCTGTGACACCTAAACCGCTCCATCCGGGGCATCCACTTCCGCATTAAAAATAGAGTCGGTCCATCTCATAAGTTACCAAGGTGATGAT
>NC_135558.1:5530000-5542500 GCF_964340395.1 Glandiceps talaboti | reverse complement strand
ATCATTAAAGCTTTCGACATATAGCTCGTTTATCTATCTACGAAAAAATGACGCATCGTTAGCAACCATTAGTCCGAGTCATCAGTGACGGGACAACAACCTCCCCCCCCCCCGCCCGCCATCTCAAGTTCTAGAGCGATACACAGCAATCGACAAAATGGCACTACAAAACGCTATAGTATGATCTAACACGTGATAATATAGACTACCATTTATTGCAATTGATTTTCAATTATTTTACTAATAAAGATAATTGAAATAAAAAAATTGAGGAATTTTGGAAAATGGTAAAACACTGCAGACAATACTTCAAAAATCAGAGAAAATGTTTCAGTTAAAATGTATTGATTGTGTTGTATTTGAATTTGACTTTGACATTTGTATCAGGCATTTCGACGACGAATAATGGATAATACCGTTTTTAACTGGTATCCTTTCTGTGCTGACAAATCTCTTATGGTATTGAAAAAAAATGCTTCAAGTTCGAAAATTAAGAAAATCGATCACATATTTTCATAATTTTTGCTCTCAAAAATGAGCAACGAACTTGCACGCACACAGGCTGTATTGAACGATTCTGTACTACGCCAAGTCTCATCACACACGCATCTGTAGAAACCGTTCCTTGGTTCAAATACTTCCCATGTTTTGAGCATATACAATATTTACTCTTTGTGAAAACCTCAAGTGTGAAAATATCAAATTTGTAATATTATATTTCACAATTAAGCACTATGCAAACCTTTGTAACTAGAAGTCACACACTGAAGATTATATAAGAGGCGGATTTCAGGCTTTGTATTGGCAAAAGTACCCCGGGCTACGACTGCCGAAAATACCCAACGGTAAACAATAAAGAGTCGACGGAGAGAGAAAATCATAAAGTTGTCAATTACTGATGAGAACCCGCGGGACTAGATGCGATATTAGCTTGGAGGCATGGTCAATAATTCTTTGTGTTTCGTATACCGTTGTAGTTAAGTGGACCGATAAGACTATTTAGTAACTCCATTACGCTACTTCTATTAATTTTGCACATGTGTTGACAATCTCATTTCAATCTTACTTGGGGCCATACTATGATGTCTATTTGCCTTGTTTTCAGTCCTGCCACATCAATACATATGTTCGTCAGAAAGTCGAGAAAAGGAGAGAAACGCATGCGGTGAGATGGAATGGTAAATCAGTTGAAATATACACAATCTAGTGAATAAACAACACACATCACAATATATATATATATAATATAGTTACAGTTTATAACTTAACATGAAATAGACACTCCCTTCTTAAAATTGTAGATTTCATTTTTATTAGAGCAATTATATCATTTTCTTTCTGAATTACACTATTAAATTGATACAAGTATGGAGTTACTAAGATTTGATAGTTTTGGTTAGCTGAGTTTGTAATTTGTGATTGAGTCAAACCAACCAAACAATCCAATTTTGTTTTCAGTTGCATTAATAGCAAGAACTTTGTACTTTTCGTAGGAGTAACTCTGAATTACAGGAGTGAATGACAGAAGCTAGCAGCAGAGCAATAGGATCACAGAGCAAAACATTCAAAATGTGTAAATTGATTGAATGAATTGTCTCGTTACTTGAGGGTATCTATTCCATTAAATGATTCACACTGACTCACAGTACTTCCTATTAAAGGGAATAGCAACGTTTAAGCTTATACATTTCAAAATTCCACGACATATTTTAAATGGTTATTTAGAAATGACAACCCAGCTATAATCAATACGGATGTTCAATGCAGTTATTTAAACTGTTACATGTTAATAATATCAGCACAGGACGAATGTATTTAGAGTCCAATATATGGCGACAGATTGGAAGTATAACGGGCAAAAAAGACAGAAAAACAAACATGGCGGACGAAGGTCAACCGTCGGCAAGACCCATGTAAAAGTTATAAACGGCATGTAACATCGGTTTACGTTACTGAGTGGTCGCAAGACAATACGAAGATAACCAGAATAAATCGCCACTTTATCAGCACATGTATTCGACTATTCCCATAAATGTTTAAAACTTAAGGCTGTCCAAAAATTCGCTCTGAATACATAAACAGGCCAATATCTCAGTTTTAAACCGTCCAGAGAATCGACATCCCATCAACGCTATAAATGAGATCAATTCAGCAGAAAATTCCTAATTAAGTCAGTTTTCCTTCCAAGAAACGGGCAACATTTTTCTCTTTATTTCAATTTTCCTCCCTTCTAATCGTGGTAATGAAGCGATCAATCTCACTGACAAAATGACACTCAGACCAGTACTGTTTCGGTTAAAAGATGAGGGAGTCAGAGCAAAGCTGATGACATTTTTATCGTCTCCTTATTATCTCTATACACAGAAGACACATCACGCTGAACACCTAGACTTGCTACGCTAAATGAATAATGATGGAGACACTGCATTGCCGTCACTTTCCATCACTCATTATTGCTATATTCACCTCACTAGTGTTTTCAAAGGCATAATATAATGTTGGAATGGTGCGCTCTTAAAATTATTTTTTATGATATTAATAAGAATACGGTTTATGAATTTTAATAAAGAATGGCTATATTAATGGCAATAAAACTTGATTTATGAAAAAATAATGATACGTAGTTTTATGAAATAATGAGATACTAACGATGGAACTATTTATATCAGTTTATTAATTTATCAATTGGTAAATCAATTAAGTGGTCACTTTGTCAACGTACATAAGTATGGGTTATCAATTGCTAGATCAGTATTGATAGATCCGCTAATCGATCGACCGATGAATGAATGAATGAATGAATGAATGAATGAATGAATGAATGAATGAATGAATGAATGAATGAATGAATGAATTAATTAATTAATTAATTAATCAATCAATCAATCAATCAATCAAGCGATCGATCGATCAATTGATCTAGGGTCATGAAGCATACAACCAATCAGCGGGTCAATCAAAAAATCAGGCAATCAAAGTGAGCAATTGATAGAAATTACCCAAACGTTCGTACTTTGAAGTTGAGGGTATTCATTCATTCATTCATTCATTCATTCATTCATTCATTCATTCAATCAATCATTCATTCATTCATATAAAATGAATTCATTCATTCATTCATTTAAAATGAATTCATCACTCAATCAGTAAACCAATCAATCAATCAATCAATCAATCAATCAATCAATCAATCAATCAATCAATCAATCAATCAATCAATCAATCAATCAATCAATCAATCAATCAATCGATTAATCAATCAATCAATCAATCAATCAATCAATCAATCAATCAATCAATCAATCAATAAATCAATCAGTCAATCAATCAATCAATCAATCAATCAATCAATCAATCAATCAATCAATCATTTGGCCAACTTTCAAATGAATAACCACCCATCCCAACCCAACCAAATTATCCTCGGAGAATCAGGTAACTAGTCAGTCAGTCAATCAGTCAGTCAATCAGTCAGTCAGTCAATCAGTCAATCAGTCAGTCAGTCAGTCAGTCAGTCAGTCAGTCAGTCAGTCAGTCTATCTGTCACTTACAAATCGATAGCACAAATACCAACATAGGAAAAGCGAAGCTTTGGAAACTTATATTATATTTTGTTACATTTTAATCCAAGATTATGACCGATATTACGATCACGATAAAATATCCCGACGTACTTGGATAAACCATCAAAACAAAATTAATACTTAGGCCAAATAAAAAAAGTTTTTCACGCCGACCCTAAACTTTTTTTTTACGTATTCGAGAAAAATAA
Source organism: Glandiceps talaboti (assembly GCF_964340395.1). Taxonomy (NCBI): domain Eukaryota; kingdom Metazoa; phylum Hemichordata; class Enteropneusta; family Spengelidae; genus Glandiceps; species Glandiceps talaboti. The sequence goes on along the minus strand of NC_135558.1, from coordinate 5,538,728 downwards.
TAATAAAATCACGAAAATCGTGAAGTATCGCAAGAAATAGTGGGTGCGGAAACTGACATGAACTTAAAAAGACAACAAAAACTACTCTTTCAATCTGTAATGGCTGTACATCTGATAGGAAGAAATAAACAACACAGAGACCATTTGGAAAACAATGGAAAACCTGAACTAGGCACTTACACATGAAAAATATATATAATAAAATAAAAATATAAAATCTACCGAATGTAATCGGAACCACACAATTTTGTTACGCCGTAGCAAACATCATTTTTGCTATGAGGCCAAACAGACAAAATATAAGATATTTCTAAATTCTAAACTCCCGTCTGCATTCTTTCAGTGAACACTTGGCGAGCCACTCCCGGCAGCTTCCTGAACTTGTACGCGGCAACTCCGATTCTCCTCATGTGTTCATATAGTAATCTACGTTTCAATCCATCACTAGCCCATGTTCATTTCGTCACAGTACATTCGCCTTCCTACTAAACTCGACAAAGACTATAGAATTTCTCCGTGATTAAAATTCTCGACGATGTGATTATTTTTCTCTGTAATTATTAGGTTCCTTCACTCGAAATAAACGGATTTAAGGTTTGATATCTGCAAAGACCCTAAGGCACTTAGGTAGACAACCACTTTCACAAAGATTGGCGTATTTAAAAGCAGATTGCGATAATAACAGAAATATAGGGATTTGAAGACGGATTTCTGGTAATACATTTTTATTGTTTGTATTGCCTTGTAGTGGATTGAAACACGCTTCAGTTGTCGGCGTTTTGATGATTTTAATTTCTACTAATTATACGACTATGAAATCTATGAATACATCGATGTCGATTTCATTAGGAGCGAAGATTTTAATTCAACGTGGAAATAACACCTTTCCCGAAACGAAACGAGAAGCAATAATATTTATTCGCTTTTTATTCAAGTTCATCCATGCACATTAGCTTGCTGAGAATCGCTGTCTGACGACAAAAAGTTTTAATTTCACAATTTAGGAAGAAATCCATCGGTTCAGTCAACGGAAAGGAATCGTTAATTAGAATGTTTAAGACGGCGGGGTATCACATGAATATATATGGATCTGTGTGCCATGTAAAGTCGCACTGATATCGTCATTTCACCGGTTACATCAATATTCCGATCTTAGCATTGAGGCGCCGCATCGGCTGACACAGTAACTAACCGACAAATGCTTGATCCTACCGTATGATACATCATCTTTACGCCAATCGCTAACTTATTACCGCAAACTTCTTCAAATGCCATTGTTTGTACAACTAACAAATGTTCGTATATATTCATTGCTACATTCCCTCGTATGTCATCACATCGACAAATTAAAAAAAGAATCATCGGTGATGATTTAATAGTTACATTTATTTGACTTCATTAAACTGAAAACAGGAAATAAAGAACCAGAAGATAATATAAATATTTTTCGTAATTTACAGCCGAAATAATTAAATATCGCTGTAAGAATCATACAGAAATGATATTTGCTGTCCAATCTGACAATAAATGTCATAGAAACACGAATAATGCATCAAACATGTCGGCTCTGTAAACAATATTAAGATAACGTTATCCAAAATGACAAAGACAGTGAAATATCACTTCCTTTCAGACATCTTGTAATTTCATTCAAATTCATAATATCTATTTCATTTGATTTATAGAGCTCTAACCTTAGATTCTATCACCGATTTTTGTATTTTTTTCAATTATCGAACAATTAACTTCGCTTGTCTATTCCTAGGACGCGAATCCAATACAACATAAATTCGTCTATCTTTTGAAAAAAAAATCCTTCACTTAAATGTTCAATCATTATGTTGATAACGTAGCCCTTATCTAAGACGCAAAAAGGTCTCATTTTGTAATTGGAAATTCTTAGAGAGTCATTTACGTAGAGTTTTCTATTTTAACACAATTTCCGTTCCTTCTTCGCGACTTCCTGTTTAGAAAATTGCCTCACTTAGTCATTCTGCGAGTTAAACTCGAACGTAGTAAACCTCTAGCAAGACCTATGTCCATCGGAAATGTGAAGTCGATTAGTTTGTTATTTATTGGAGACGAATAGCAGTAACTTCACGGTAAAGTTCACTCGTAATTACTGAAAACAGTAATCGTTTAATGCTGTGGACTTGAATCAATTGACTTGAAAGATACGGTAGGAGGCCATGAATGGGATTCATATAAAAACTATATTAACAAATTGCCCTTGAATAGAAGATATTATGTATATATATATATATATAGCTAGCTATAGGTAGATATGTAGATATGTATTTTACGAAAATGTGTATTGTATGAAGATATAGACAGACAGACAGACAGACAGACAGGCAGACAGACAGACAGACAGACAGACAGACAGACAGACAGACAGACAGACAGACAGACAGACAGACGGACAGAAAGAAGGGTGGTTGGATGGATGGATAGATTGATTAATCGGCAAACTAAAAGCAAGTACACAGACATACATTATGGCAGAAACATACAAACACATTTACATAATATACACACAGACATCAACTACATTACAGTATAAATATAGGTGTATAGATCAGTCGGTGAATAGAAGGATATGAGCAGATACATAGAAACACTCCCCCTCCAACTCATATATACATATATATATATATATATATATATATATATATATATATATATATATATATATATAATTTAGAGATATAGATATATATAAAGACAGACAGATAGACAGACAGACAGACAGACAGACAGACAGACAGACAGACAGACAGACAGATAGATAGATAGATAGATAGATAGATAGATAGATAGATAGATAGATTTTACTTGGTGATCAATAATTGAATTTTAGGCGAATTTAATATTATCATAAATATTTTCAGACTGTATTCATTTAAAAACGCCATGTTGTTAATAATGTTTCACTATGTTCTGATTAATACCAATCTCGTTAATTTAATTTGATTTCAATTTAAGTCAGACTCTGTTTGACTTCAGAATCATATTCCGGCTTTCATAGCTGTCACTTTCTTATTTTCTCTGACTCTGGGTGTGTGTATATGGCCCTACATCTTTCAAACACTGCTATTGTCTATAATGTCAGCTATTTGTTGACATCAGTCGAGTGATGTACTTATCTTTCATTCTACACTTATTACCACTTTATATTTTGGATGGCGGGTCCTTTGTCAGCCAATACTAAAGGGATACAGTTAGACGCTAGGGTTCAAATTTAATGCACAACGCAATAAACCGCTTTCATTGTTTACCTAGGTGTAGCTGTCAAAGACAGAGAAAGAGCTGTTGCCTGCAAACGTTTTCCTGATTGCAACTAATGGAAGGTATTTTGGGTGAAAACGGAAAAACCTATGGGAGAAGGCGCTGTCAATTTTAAGCGTATAATCCGTCAGTGTAGAGTGTATTATTGTAACTGATCTGATGCAGATCTCATACCCCGAGAACAAACCAACGATAGACTCGTTAAATGCGTTCTGGCGTTCCGCTCTTGATTGTAGCCAGGCCCACTGCGGATATCTTTAATTAGAATAGCATATAAGGTATAAAAACATGGCGAAGATGATGTGTAGTCCATTAAAAACTGAGCGAATTCTGTCTGTCCGTTGGGAGCGAGCGTTCAAACTCGCTAAACCCTTTACTTTTAGCCGCCAACGGTCGTACTTGATGCAAGTCACGCTGCTAACACGTTTTCTCGCTTGCGACTTAATTCTCTTGTTAGAACATGAGAACTTGTTATGATACGCTCCGCTAATGAAAAATTCAACGTTGGAATATTTACTGAAAGTTTTGCTCGAGTTAATGTTATTACTTTACAAGCATCTATTATTTGTGGAAATTGTCTCCAAGGTAGCATGGCTACGATATGCTAATATATGCTAATGTACTATTTGGTGATTCGCTCTGCTTGATCACGTGGTAAATTCTGAAAAAAAGATGGATTACGGCGCGATATTAGATGAGTAATGCAGGAAAGATTGAGTAACCTGCCTAAATCAACTGAAAAAGTTGACTCGATTACAGCAAATTACCCCGTTTGGCATTTCATCGGCGCATTCGATTTTTCCATCATCTAGGGAATTTGTAAACTTTGGGCCGATCATGCATCATCTGGTAGCAGCTGAAATGTTTGTAGAGCGCTGTATAGACCAGTGGACTCAGTGTATCTAAAGTCCGATTTCAGTTTGTCGGTTTCCTTTGTTATTGGTCTCCATCCACGGATAGGCAGACACTGTGACTAAACGATCTTAATCATTCATACAGGTTTCGAACGATTTCGTTGCCGTTGTGTCCCTATCCTCTGCAAACCGATGACGGACGTGACACACATACATGGGTGGTGTACACTGATTCATTCGGAATTCCAAGCAGTACATAGAGAGTAATTTCTATGTTATTGGGCAATTGTTACAGTCTGCTTATCTTAATGATCTGATTAATTAAGATGGAAATCTAATGACTTGAAAATTCTGATGAATACTCATGAGACAAAACCAGGGCTACAAGTGTAGAAGTGTCGAAGCGGTTATGGACCTTCTAACCCTTGGTTAGCTTTTACGACAATACTGACTGCAACCCTACCCAAGCTTTGGTTAGCTTTTACGACAACACTGACTACAACCCTACCCTAGCTTTGGTTAGCTTTTACTGCAACACTGACTACAACCCTACCCTAGCTTTGGTTAGCTTTTACGACAACACTGACTACAACCCTACCCAAGCTTTGGTTAGCTTTTACGACAACACTGACTACAACCCTACCCTAGCTTTGGTTAGCTTTTACTGCAACACTGACTACAACCCTACCCAAGCTTTGGTTAACTTTTACGACAACACTGACTACAACCCTACCCAAGCTTTGGTTAGCTTTTACAACAACACAGACTACAACCCTACCCTAGCTTTGGTTAGCTTTTACGGCAACACTGACTACAACCCTAGCTTTGGTTAGCTTTTACGACAACACTGACTGCAACCCTAGCTTTGGTTAGCTTTTACGGCAACACTGACTACAACCCTACCCTAGCTTTGGTTAGCTTTTATGACAACACTGGCCAAATCAAATCATCACCATTCATACAATTATTACCACGTGCACTATTTAAGGAACTTCTATCATCACTATCGGCACCGACATTACTGCAAGCTTCCCTCCCGGCTTCCCTACAACCACCACCACCACCGTACCACCACCACCACCACCACCACCACCACCACCACCACCACCACCACCACCACCACCACCACCACCACCACCACCACCACCACCACCACCACAACAACAACAACAACAACAACAACAACAACAACAACAACAACAACAACAGTGCCAGCGCCGTTGAAAAAAAAATTTGTTTGTCAGTAAATGTATAAACTGGCGAATTCATTGACCATTCCATGCATTGTATATGTTATCTATTCCTCTTGCAAACACGATACAATAATTATATCAATGTGAATTCTTATAGATGCAATCCGTGAAAATTAAGGCAAATGAGTCTCCGCCTTGTTATCATATAACCACACACCCCAAGAATGTTGGTGTACATCAATTGGCCGTAATAATACATCATTTGGAAAACTGCACAGTAATTGGAAAAAAAATAGCCAGGATCGGATTACGATTTTAAAGTTTTAACCCATTCCAGAGGGAAGGAGAGAGACTGGGCGAGAGCAATTTTACGTGTATACTCCTAGGAAATAAAAAATTCTAACTTTTGATGTTACTTTGTTCACGGAAGTTCAAATTTCTTATCAGCTAAAACCAAGATAAAAAACGGGGTCACATAGAGATTTTCAGCGATTTGAAACCATTTTAGAATCCAAAATGTTCGTCGAATACAATGTAAACACTTTGAAAATAAAAGAAAGTTGATTTCCCTGTAGGTAAGATGATGAACCCCAAAATTTATAATTATCTCGTTATTTCAAAGGGAACAGGAACAAACTCTCATACGGCAAAGTGACTTAAGATACCTTGATTTTTGATAGTCTAAGAGGCGCATTCCTCCTTAACATTAATTAATATGTACTCCTACTTTTATGAGGGGAGGGGAGGGGGAGCATCGAAACATACTTCTATCGTCGTTCTTGTTCTATCACCAGTCACAAGAAACTCCTCACCTCATATTGTGAGGGAGAGAGAAATGGTTGTCTTGGGAACAGACTCATCCTTCTGTAGACCTGTTTCTCAATTCCAACCGACGGAGCTATTAACACAAATCGATAAGACATCTCCGAAGAGTATTTCCCCGAAATAGATACAGGTATTTCTTGAGTCAAAGCACACCCTATAGTAGGTAACTACTAAGACAATCGAAACATTTTAAATTCCATTAGCCAATCACAGTACTTCAAATATTCATACAACCCAGGGGACTGATTTGGAATTGCTTTTTCAGTTTTACGGAAGAAATGGGATATTTCTTCCCCTTTCATTCTTTCTTCCCCTTTTTCGGCTTTTCAGAAATCCCAAGACCCTGGCGTCCTCAAGTCCCTAAATCTTTATAGTGAACCACCTAGGTAAGAATATAAACGAATCGGATGTGGTTAATCGTTTTACGTTAAAGGGAAGTAACTGTAGGTTTTAGTTTAACTGAATTTAGTTTGAGTATCGACTTTTGAATTTTTACTCGATCAAACATCATGTTAAATCACCATAAACTACAGCTATAAGTAATGTAAGAGTTTTATTGTTAATGGCATTGTCAACAACACTTTGCAGATTATTATGCGATGTAATGTACAAACTGTACAATGCAATACAATGCAATATGGTACATTACAATCCCTCAGGATATCACAATACAGGAAAATGCAATAAATTAGCTACGGAGTAGATGAAAGTAATGTGATACAATGCATAGAATACTCTGAGATATATCACAATGTATGATAATACATACAATACAATACTTTGAGATATATCACAGGGTAATACGTATATCTCACTGCATGACAATACATGCAATACAATACTCTAAGATATATCACACTACATACATGTAATACAACACTCTGAGATACATCACACAACATGGTAATACATGTAATACAACACTCTGAGATACATCACACAACATGGTAATACATGTAATACAACACTCTGAGATATATCACACTATATGGTAATACATTGATATACGTTCAGTGCCACCCAAAATTTACAAATCAGCATATTATAGAACACATATTTCAAGTATTTTATCGAGGTGGCGAAATTACCAGACACACTTCGAAATGTTAATAACTGAAACTAAATCTCCAATCGCGGCATCATTGACGAAGGTAGTCCAGACTTTGATAATTTAAAAACCCGTTTCATTTCATCTTTCATCTTGATTCTTTCTTCAAAAACTTGAAGAAATATTTGTGAATTAAAAAAACACACACGTTAGCATGGTTCCTTTAAATATCGCCGAACAGAGAGACTATGCGACATAGAGTCAACCAGTCCTCTTGAATCAGGGGATTAAAAGATCGTTCCAAATTCATGATTTTCATCAAACCTATCGACATTTTTGTTTGCGCAAGAGTGAATGTAGACATGATGTGTGCTCCTCGTCACCTCGCCCTCAAAACAAAATTTCTAAAAAGATATCCCCCGGGGAGGAAATATTCTAACCGATCAATGATATCTTTAAAGCACTCAAAAAAGTATAAATTCTGTCGAATGGAGTCGTGACAAATATATATGAATATTTCATATTTACATATTAATATGTATATACATATATATCTGATGACATCTTGTATATCTCAATCCCACTATATAGATGCTACTCAAGGTTTTTTTCTCGTTTGTGAAAAATCACGAGTATATACATATATATCTGATGACATCTTGTATATCTCAATCCCACTATATAGATGCTACTCAAGGCTTTTTTTCTCGTTTGCGAAAAATCAGGAATTTTTTTAAAAGGAAAAGTGTTAAATTATTCAAACAATAACGTTCTAAGTACTAATAAGTGGGCGACGTTCTTCGAGGGCAACGACTGAAATGGCGCTTTTGTAATTTTCCTATGCCACCAGTTGTTTGCAATTTTCAACTTAAGCTGTACAGTGTGTGGTTAAAACTATAAAGGACAATTGTAGTACTGCATGGTTAGGCCTAGAAAAAAATTTGTTTGGTTCCAGTTACTCAACCCCACCTAGTACAGATTTTCACTGCCGACCCTAAACTTTTTTTTTACGTATTCGAGAAAAAAACTTAATAAAATCGCGAAAATCGTGAAGTGTCGCAAGAAATAGTGGATACGGAAACTGACATGAAATAAGAAGACAATATAAAAATGTTCTTCCAATCTGTAATGGCTGTACATCTGATAAGAAATAAATAACACAGAGACCATTTGGAAAACAATGGAAAACCTGAACTAAACACTTACACATGAAAAAAATATATAATCATTTTTTTACAAATCTACCTACCCCACCTATTCTAAAATTGAGTGTAACCGGAACCACACATTTTTTTTATTGGGCTTATCACAATATCACCCCAAGAGTTGACCACAGCTTATTTGTTTATGAGTTGACATAGCGAGAATATCCCCAAATTTTTATACCCGGCGGGCGTAACTATACGATTTTCGCAACAGCTGATATTTTAGTATAAACAGTGCAAGTGTGAATAATAGCAGGAATACAAGTGTACTTACCGTTTAATATCATAATAATGTTGTATATTAGAGAACAAATT
>NC_135558.1:5507500-5525000 GCF_964340395.1 Glandiceps talaboti | reverse complement strand
TATATATATATATATATATATATATATATATATATATATATATATATATATATATATATATATATATATATATATATATATATATATATATATATATATATATATATATATATACATACATGCCTATATATCCCATATATATAAATTGTCACCTGGGTAATACATGAAAAATTGGAACAAAGTACAATCTATATATCGCCTTTAGGACATATCATTAACATGTTAGAATGTGGGTATCACGAATTGGGGAAATATAAATTGAATAAAAAATAACCCGGAAACATCCGGAAGGCTAGAATTAGATGAACAAACACGTTGGCACATGATATGGGCACAGTTAATGAGATGATCACCAATGAAGGCAATATGTCCGACCTCTTCAATGTTTATTATCGTCAAATTTCCCCCCACAATCTAATTACGGGGGATGAGTACAGTGCTATTGGCAGAATTACACACTTATTACCGGTACTCAAAATTGTGGCATTGATAGTTTTAGTTATCCTAATGTGATTACGGAATTGAATTATCCAAGTCGAGGTGGAATGACACCCTCAATTGATACATATAAAGTTGCTCCTTTTAAAGGGTGTGACATGACATTGTAGCTTGGTTTTCAACACGTACAGTGCTGCTAGAATGACGTAATCGACAAAATGGAGATGTCGACACAGAATTATACAAGATAGGAGATAATCGGAATGAAAGCAATGTCGTAAACCACTGGCATTTTACGGTACTGTAGAAAGCGTACCAACGTCGTAAACCACAGGCCACTTTACGGCACTGTAGAAAACGTACCCAGCAAGAGGTACTTATAGCTAGCTACTTAATTTATAGGTGGCTACTTATTTCGTTGCTTATAATATGTTCTCTGGCTTTCGAGAATGAATGAAAGTTGACTTTGTAATAATAAATGGAACTAAAAAACTAAAAACTAAGATCTACTCCGATTAGACAGTCAACCTGGTATTAACTAGTCTATTAAAACTGTAGATCTACCGATATGGGAAGTCAGCGAACGTAAACGATCAGCATGTCTGAAATTTTGCCAAGAAAATAACACAGTTAATTTGCAATGACGAATCGAAACCAGAGAAATCAACATCGGAAATTGACACGATCTTGACTTTATCGGGTCACCAGATGCCGTATATTCCCTCCGTATGTACACGAATCATTGGAGTTCACAAATTGAATCTATAAGCGTCGGGGCAATAATTAAAATGTTAATTACTGTCTCTTTTATCTGTGTTCTTACTTAATCCAGGTGCGCCATCATGCTACAAATAGCGCGATTCACACATCGTTTACGTGCAGTTTGACACATGAACAGTCAATGCTCGAAAACAGAAATCCCACTTGATATGACTGCGCTCATCAACGTCGGCTGTGCAATCTACGTACTAATGTCAGTTTCATGAGTTGTATTTTGACTTGTTTCACGCCACGCTAGTTCGTAAAATTATCGTACTGTATAGCACTCAATTAATATTTCACGAACCAGTCTATTGTATTATTCATGTATAGTGTGCCTAAATAGCTTCACTTCGGTATCACCTTGCAGCTATAGCAAAAATGCCTTCACTGATTGAAGTTTCCCTTCTGACTACGGAAAAGATCTCATATCACAAATTTCAACTAATGAGGTAGAGTGAGATAAAGGTGTCTTGGTCACGTTTTTATGCCATCTCATTAGTAAACTACCATCAGAGTTTGTTAATCTGTCGTTACAATGATTTAGACTTCCGGAAAACGACAAAAAATTCCCCTAGTTACAACCAGATCCGACTTAGAGATATCGAGAATATTTGCATTCACGCCCCACAGACCGTGTTGCTATAGATACATGTATTCTAGAAATAACATATCACCTAAAGCTGGACAAGGAAAGCAAAGCTGTGTTCAGTCCTTTATCGTATTTCTCTTATCATTTTTCTTCGTCACACGAGTTTCATAAAGTAACCTTAATAGCTTTACACAATCATTTATTAAAACGATTATTAGTTAATGCCCTATTCGGATAAAACAGCCTGTATGTCAGATGACCATTGAAAAAAGGTGGATTATTACAACTCTCCTCCCCAGAATGGAAGGGGAATTCTTTCAAAGATCTATACATGTTCGCCATTGTATATTCGTTTTGCCATCTATCTATCTATCTACTTATTTTATACGAGAGAGAGAGAGAGAGAGAGAGAGAGAGAGAGAGAGAGAGAGAGAGAGAGAGAGAGAGAGAGAGAGAGAGAGAGAGAGAGAGAGAGAGAGAGAGAGAGAGAGAGATTTGTAATAACTTCAGAGTATGTCTCCATGGTTTTTCCTGATAAAGAAGGGCGGGGCTTTGGCGAGGCGTCTCTGTGTCTGCTACTGCACTAGTCGCCATTCGGAAAGAAGTGCATGCAAACCCATCCAAGTGCTTAGCTTTTGAGCAATTCTCTAAAAACAATCAAAACAGCTGCTATATCTACAAACTTGAAATGGAAATTGCACATCGTCGGATCATGCAACCCCTGACCTTTGCACTGACCCTTTGTATTTCAGTTGCTTGGCAGTTGTTTATCAATTATTCATGGTCGACTTGATCCATTTTGACTGTTTTCCATAGCTAGTACGCTGTGTGAGCTTGTCTCAACACATAAAGATGCGGTGAGCTGATCAAAGGACCTGACGATGTTACTATAATGTGACTTGTAGAGAGAAGACTCGGGCCGAGATTCCTCGCTTTTTAAATGACAGCACTTAGTGTGGTGGCATTGAGCAGGGACAGTTGGTGCAGGGATAGAATAGGGGGACTGGTGTTTGACAACTTTCTAATTGGTACATGGTATTAATAATGACCGTCTGATAAAATTCTATCTTAGCCAACATTTTGACATTATCACTGTCGTCTCAGACTCTAGCATATCTAGCAACGTTACCATTTCGATCTTTTTCTTCATCACGACTATTTCAATGAAAACAAACCCACACTTTTTATTATCGAGGAAAACACAACATGACGGGCTTGGCGATTCCCACATAGAATGAAAAATACACACCCTTACAGACACAAAAATTCATACACACATACAACTGGAAAGAAAAGGACACTGTAATATGAGAGTAATACATTCATTTAATCATAAAAACAATCGACATCGCAACTTTCTAGAATTCTTAGCATTATTTCTTCTTAACGAACTTTCTCTTTACTTTTGATTTCACTTTTCTTTGTTTTACATTTTGCCATTTATTTGCCACCATCTGACCGCTGTCAAATCCACTTGAAAATTCCGACATAGCGGCCGGCTTTGCTCTCTTTATCCCCAATTTTGAACCTTGAGTAGGGTTTTGCCTGTATGGTAGGAAAAAAAAAATATATATATCAAAACAACGAAGTGACAACTCCCTAAATGAATCAAATAGCCGCACACTCACTCACTCACTCACTCACTCACTCACTCACTCACTCACTCACTCACTCACTCACTCACTCACTCACACACACACACACACACACACACATTCCTCCACCAATACATTCACTCACTCACTCGCTCACTCACTCACTCACTCATTCACACACACACACACACACACACATCCACCAATACATTCACTCACTCGCTCGCTCGCTCACTCACTCACTCACTCACTCACTCACTCACTCACTCACTCACTCACTCACTCACTCACTCATCCATCCATCAATACATTCACTGACTGACTGACTGACTGACTGACTGACTGACTGACTGCCTGACTGACTGACTGACTGACTGACTCAAACCTAGGTAGCAAGAATACTACCACCCACCTCAGCCCAGTGGTCTGAGCACCCACCCAATCAACGGACGGTAAGTATAATAGACTGACGTCAAGTTTTCACATTATCCATCAACTTGAATACACAAGATTTTTGCCATTCTAGTATGTTTCTTTTTCTTGATCGGTTGGCAAATCGGTCAGACAGACAGACAGACAGACAGACAGATAGGTATATGTATAAAGATACATTAAGTACATAAATATATAACAAATATATAGATAAAAACGTAACAAACAAATAAATATATAAACAAATACATAAAAAGATACATACACAAACAAACAAACAAACAAACAAACATCCATATACACATACACGTAAACATAGATGCGTGCGTGTGTCCACACACACACGTACGTGTACACGTATGTACACATATTCATATATACTAGTACGTACGTACGTGCATATGCATATATATATGCACGCGCGCACGCACGCACACATACATACATACATACATACATACATACATACATACATACATACATACATACATACATACATACATACATACATACATACATACACACACATGACGATATAGACGCAATATAAAAGACAGTTTTAAATCACTTATGGTCATACCTGCTACGTATACATTCTGGAGAATTACATAAATTGACGAAATGCACGAATTGTATTCATATTGTGTATCTAGACATTGACATTGACCGCATCAAGGCCTTAATGGGAAATGGATTGTGTTTGTTCTTTGGGATTGACCGGATAAATTAAATTTTTAGACAAAATACTAAATAAAAGTATATTTCGATGATTCTCCGTGTGTTTCCTCCATTACTACAGTCATCACGCGTTTAACATATATTCGTAATAAATTGTTTTATTCTATACTCGTTATCGGCTTGAAGGAGTTTAATGCGATTGCAATTACTCGGAGCTAACAAGGTAAAAAACTTCACCACTTGTGAGGGTGACGCACGCAGTAAAGCGAATACCCTGTGCCAACAAATGACAGCACGTCCTTGTTTTCCATTGAATAATGGCTGGCAGCAATTTCTCCATTTGGCGAGTTAATCACTGACGTTGGGGCAATATTTCTGCTGTGTGCACTTTAGTTTTGCTTCAGTGGTTTCTCGGCCGTCGTGGAATGATTGCACTGTAATCGATTAGATATAAAGCGGAGGCTAACAGGAAAATGGCTGGAAATGGACCAACACATGGTGGGCAATTATCTGTAGAAACTGAGCCAATTCCTATTCGCAATTGGCTAGACTCAACTAGGGTAGTTCTTCCACGTGAGTTGAGTCGACATGCACTTCCTCTGTATAACTTATTTCGCAGATTGGTCCAGTTTCCATTTGCTCTGCGCAATGAAGGCTCGTTTCCTGAATGCCTTAAACTTTCATAAATCTTCCCTTCAAATTCACTGACTTCACGCATTTGGTGCTCAAAACATGGATTACCTAATTCCCACCAATCATGTATGTTTCATCTGTCGTCTGCGTTCTTTTACGAACATTTCTAACAAAAATTCTTCATTTTTCAGTGATTATTTTGATTTAAATATCCGCCAATTTATAGGATTTCGCATTCTTGTCTAAAAGTGGAAACGAAAATTGAAGTTTATGTTGCAAAATCGTCAATTTTGGAGGTTCTAAAAATTGGCGGGAAGACTCAGCAGTGTGTCAGAAGTAATCTTCTACTGCTTATCGTTTAAAGATAAATGTGCCCGTTGTTAATTTCACTGCTTAGTATTTGCTGTAATGGACATTACCGTCATTTTCGAATCAAGTCAGTCAAATGTGAAAAATCTCAGAAAAGACTTTGAAAGGCAGGGCAAGTTCGATCAGATTATAACCTCAGGTGCTTGGCTAATGCTAAAATAAAGCCAATCCCCGGGTGACTTATTACATCCCTATTACAACTGTCTTTTTATCACTACCTTCGGGCGATCTCGGGGGCTTTATGCAGGTAATTTATGGTCCTACCAAATTTAGCTAATTTTACTGTACTCTGAGGGGAGAACAGGATACACAGTGGCAGTCATATGTCGTGTTTGTGATAGACACGGATTAGGGTATCGCAGAATATCGGCCTACAGCTCGTTATTACGGCTTTCTACAGCTACAAAATAAATTAGGTAATAACGGACTATCAATAGGCTACACATTTCCTTGGTAATAGACTAATGGCGCGTTTTGACAGGGTTGTGACGTGACATGGGCAGAAATCTGATCGCAAATAACAACACAACCCTTGTACATTTCACTACATATAGGCCTACTCAGCGTGGAAATAATTTAATACATTCAATTCTATCCATGCGCTGAAACAGACCTGGCTGGCTTTCGCCGTTGTTGATTTCATGCCCGATTTCGTCTCCCAGAATAGGTTCAATTTCACGAGATCAAATGGCTATGTATTCGAAAATTACTATTTAACTACGATTACACTGAAATTGAACAAGTATATTCTCCTCTATACAGCCGATTTCTCAGAAAAGAAAGTTAACTATTAACGAATGATAAATCCAAATCCATGGCTCAATTTATCATTTAAAAAAAATTGAGCACAAATCGTACTTAATTTTGTTCTATCTTAAGTATTGAAAACATATCACGGAAGAAAATGGTCCCTGAATTTCGAATAATTATATAAAGACAAATCGAGTTTTTTACCCTCCAAATCTTTCGATAAGACTTCCTCGTATTTTATTTCAAATGAATTTTATATTTACCGGTGACAATGAGTATAAATAGTTGAACTGACATACTAATTAGGGTCTTTATTGAAGAGTTATTTCTTTTTCAAAAATAAGACGTGTGCTATGTTATGATTATAGTCGCTATACATGTGTCTGTGAGCACTTGAGTCATTTTTTTAAAAATATAGTCATGTAGTTGTGTGATAAAAATATGCTTTGGCTTTCGACAATGTGCAATGCAGACGGCCTAATTATTTCAGAATCTATATTACGACTCTAAATACTAGAAATAGAATTCACAGTAAATTGTACATATTATATTTTTTTTATAACAGCTGTGGTGTTCACGTTGCACGTAACAGACGTAATTTAAAAAAAAGAATATTTCTAAGGCGTAAAAAATTGTATGGTTCCGATTACATTCAATTTTAGAATAGGTGGGGTAGGTAGATTTTTTATTTTATTTTTAGAAATTTTTTTTCATATGTGAGTGTCTAGTTCAGGTAGTTGTGTTTTCCGTTGTTTTCCATATGGTCTCTGTGTTATTGGTTTCTTTTCATCAGATGTAAAGCCATTACAGATTGGAAGAACTGTTTTATATTGTCTTTTTAAGTTGATTTCAGTTTCCGCATCCACAATTTTTTGCGAGACTTCCCGATTTTCGCGATTTTTTTTCTCGAATACGTAAAAAAAGTTTAGGGTTGGCGTTGAACTAGATGGGGTCGGATAACCGGAACCAAACAACTTTTTTTATTAGGCCTAACGTACGTTTGCGAAAAAAAGTTGTGGGTTGATGAGCTGAAAAGGGGGCTTACATTTCTGAAAATAACAATCTGTAATTTTATGTTTTTGAGCCGAAAGTTGTATGTTTTGGTCTCTTGGTACGCGAAACATGTAGACGTGTGATCGGTGAATATATTTGTCGTAATAACATGATATACAGCCGGCTCTCATAAAAGATGTCTTCACCAACGAAATTAATAGCGACACTAAGAGAGTGAATCGAGTCATTAAATTTTCAGAATGCAAATAAAACGACAATTTAAAACAAACAAAAGAGTGCTATTATCACTTTCCCCAATTTCATTTCTTGTCATCTGAAGTATTTTTAATATTTGATTACAACACTACATCATTGTTTGCGATAATAATCTGACAGGAAAATGAGTAAGATATTAATAACTTTTTTGTTTTACATTGGTAGGGGAGAACAATAGAAGCAATTTACACCCCCCAAAAAGGAGAACAATGCCCCCACTTAATTACAAACACCGAAGATTGGCAAATAGAGAGATAACTGAAATACAAGCAATATATTAGCTTTCAATTAACCAGTTAAGACTCTTGCTTGAATGATCACATTTCTTTCTAAACGACATCGCTAATTAAAGGTAATTATACTGCATTATTTTCCACGATAATCCCCACTTAAGGGAAAGAGGGAATTTAGAAAAACAGTAAAATTAAATTTCACGTAGCGTGAATGATGGCCAATAATTGCCGGAGGATGAATAATGTGTCTCCGTACATTTCTTTCGCTGAAATGGTACATGGATGGCGACGACCCGGTACTGCGACATCGTTAAATTGACGCAATGATTAAAATAGCGGTATCAGCTATACTTCTTTTCATCAGTGTTTCGAGCGATATATCTCGGTTTTTTTGCACTCTGTCCTCCCTCCTATTTCTATACCCGTTCCCAATCTTTTTCAATATCTGTTTGTCTCCCAATCCTTGTAGCTATTCACCCTCCCATAACACCAGTCCCCATTCTAAAAAAACAGTCCCGATCCTTGACAAACAAGAGTCCGAAGTGACAAAATCGAATACGTGACGTGTCCGCCGTCACAGCCAGTTCTTCTGTTTTATCTTTTCACGTCATCTCATTAAAGTATGCGCAACGGAAAACTGTCCAGGTTAAAGACCCCTTGATGTAAAAGAACACGTACAAGTTTTTCCAGGAAATGGGTGGGTGTAAAAGGTTAATATTTTCAAAGAGCGAAATGTACATGGGTGTGTTAATAAGATTGCTTGTTTGTCCGATCTCTGTGGCTGAATACAAACATTCGAAATTGTATCAAATTGTGTCAACGTAATACATATCATTGGAGGTCATAGGTCATGATGTCGATTTCATCATCTGTCACGTCATTTCGT
The DNA here is from genome assembly GCF_964340395.1 of Glandiceps talaboti. Taxonomy (NCBI): domain Eukaryota; kingdom Metazoa; phylum Hemichordata; class Enteropneusta; family Spengelidae; genus Glandiceps; species Glandiceps talaboti. The sequence continues at coordinate 5,516,366 of NC_135558.1, read as the reverse complement.
ATTTGCGCGGGAAAGATTGCAGGTCGTCTGTATTGTTTTTCGAAATCGACAACACGTGAACCGGGTTGATTTTGGTTCCAGATGCGGTCGACTCATAAAATGGGACATAATTTCGAACATTTTGTGTTAATTTCGCGAGACAATAAATGAATCGGAAAGACGACGGAAGTGGGTTGGGGTGATCAGATGTTGGTGAAATGCACTAACGGTGTTGTTTGCCGATTACTTTTCACTTAGTCTATTCATGCTGAAAATGAAAAAGGCCCGACATTGTGCCCTGCCGAAATCACAAAATTCAGCCAAATCCCTGCAGCGTCAGCGTGTAGTCCGGTGTCAATGCATTTGTAAATGAAGTATGGAGTCATTTTAAACGAAACTGATTACCCAATCATGCTATTATACACACAAGTCACTATCTCATATTTAGGCTATCCCTGAAGGCGTTTCAACGAAAATCAAAATATCGAATCTTTCTTTCTCTTCATTAAAATTCTAAGCCTAACGCAAGAAATAAAGGTAAGAACTTGGTAGTCAGTATTATATCATCATGCAAGTATGAGCCATACGAGAAATTGTGACAACTTTTAAAACGCAGTACGATACAATCATGGCAATTTATCATGGTAAATATAATTATTATATTACTGCTAATTAAATGTAACGTTAATTAGACACATAATGTCAAATAAATATGCATGAGTGAAATTCACAATGTATTGGCTAGATGAGTCAATCAGTCAGTCAGTCAGTCAATCAATCAATCAATCAATCAATCAATCAATCAATCAATCAATCAATCAATCAATCAATCAATCAATCGAGCAATCGAGCAACCAACAACTAACCAACCAACGAACCAGCCAACCAATAAATACGTCAGTCAGTCAAAGAAACTTTGTAGGTCAGTCAACCAAGCAATTAATTTATCAATCAATCAATCAATCAATCAATCAATCAATCAATCAATCAACCAACCAACCAACCAACCAACCAACCAACCAACCAACCAACCAACCAACCAACCAACCAACCAACCAACCAACCAACCAACCAACCAACCAACCAACCAACCAACCAACCAACCAACCAACCAACCAACCAACCAACCAACCAACCAACCAACCAACCAACCAATCAATCAATCAATCAAGCAAGCAAGCAAGCGATCAACAAATCAGTAAGGTAGTTAGCAGGTCAATCAATAGTTAGTAGGTCAGTCAGCAATGCACTTAAAGCACTGACCATTCAATCAATCAGTCAGTAGACCCACTAGTATAACAAAACATTAGAAGACATTATTTCACAAAAATGCAGTAGAATGAACACGGCTTCATCAATGACATAGACCCACACCTAGTAGGAAACGTAGGAAGTGCAAAAGGGTTTTCAAGAGATACAGAGCAATAATGGAGGAAGAGGTTCACTCCAAGGACACAGAATACATACACAGTGGATCTGAGGACAAATATGGCTGACAATTAGATGAAGCAAATCAAGTACCCATTTCCCATAAAACATTCTTTGTACAACATAAAAAGATACAAAGCGCACTTAAATACTGTCTCTCAAATGGATGAAGTGGCTTATTTTTAAGGAAAAATGACACTTGACCTTGAACATGAAGGTCAAGGTTAGTGGCTAAAATTGCAAGCATACTTCTACAAAACATAGGTGCAGACACCAGACTGGTGTCTCTAGGTACAAAACCTTCAGTTACTGGACAAATTCCTAATCATTTATTTTGCTTGTGTATTCATCAGTACCACTGTATACATTTTTTAAAACTTGTATGCACCTATTCATACCAAACAACAATGACTTCAATGGTAACAATGAGTTAATTACTTAATTATTATTTTCATGCCTGATGAGTTGACATGTCTGAATTGATGAACTTATCTACTAATATTCTAGTATCAAAGATGAAGATATGTGTATGACACACACAGTTTAGGTGATATTCGATGAGATTGCTAGGAGCGTGGCTACAGAGTTGCAATATGACCACCAAGCAAAACAGTTTCATTTTGTCATTGCAGTTCTATCCATCACTATTACTAGTGTTTCACCACTTGGACATTTCACTCACGTGACCCAATTACACAGAGCAGAATTGACACCCTACCTTAATTAGATTTCACAAAGGTTAAACCCAATTTCCTTTCCTCATCAGCTTCAATTTTTCAACATTAATTCACAGTGATTTGTAAATGAATAGGATCTTTTCACACATAATCCCACCCAATCCTCTATATCTTTTTTATCACCAACACTGTAATTTGTACACTATAAGTAGCTATTTGCTAACTCTGTTTGAAATAGATACAATGATCTTCTCATTTATTTCTTCAAAATCTACGTAATTAACACCCTCCTTCAAGTAGATTTACAAGTTGTATTTCATCTTTTGGTCATTAGTTTTTATATATTATTAAATTTAGGATGTATGTATGCATGTTTGTATGTATGTTAAGAAGATTATAGCAATATGAGAAATTATTTTTTTTCTTCTGGTTTAGAAGTTCTTTCTAGCTATACAATTCATTACCTACAACTATCTTTTTAGTTAAATCACAAGTACACTTAATACTCTTATAAAAGCATATAAATTATTTTCCTAAAGGCCTGTCATATTAAGACTTATATTAACGTAAAAAAAAGTTGTGATATAGCACGGATTTCCAAGAAAACAAAATTGACTATATGAGGAGCTTTCTTTGATCCTATGAACGACTCCGTGAACATTCCTTCTTGCAAGAATCTTTGGCAGGGTTATAGAAAAGTTGGCCCGGAACAAAAGAATAATCATATGGCTCTACTGATAAGATAGTATTAATCCAAGAACCTAGGACTGAATTGTGGGCCTTTATAACATTTCATATTTTGATGGTTTTGGGAATGTTTCAAATTTATGCATATCACAATAGACTATATTCTACATTCATTTGTTTATATGTTATTAATACACACACCTTATGTTATATACAATATTTTTTCTGTTGTAAAGGCTGTACATATGTCATTGCTTTGGGTTGTTATTAATAAATGTACACCTTATGTCATGTGAATCAGTGTGTGCATGTTGGGTACTATGCAGTGTTTTTGTTAAGCAGGTAAAATCTACATGAGTTCCCCTATCCTATCATTTTACCGTGGTCCCCACCAAAATTATGGTACAATGTATTGGAAACTATGCTAGTTGGTCCTGAATTATCCTTTTAAATTCATATAGCTTTTCTGATAATGTGACAAATTGGGATTCAAACCAAGAGGTAATATGTTTAAGGAATAATCTGGGATTCAAACCCAGGTGTACTAGGTTTAAGGAAAAGTCTGGGAATCAAATCCACAAGTAATAGGTTTAAAGGAACAGTCTGGAAATCAAACCCAGGGCTACCAGGTTTAAGGAATAGTCTGGGATTCAAACCCAGGTGTACTAGGTTTAAGGAATAGCCTGGGATTCAAACCAAGGGGTAATTGGTTTAAAGGAACAGTCTGGGATTCAAACCCGGGGGTTTTAGGTTTAAAGATTAGTCTGGGATTCAAACCCAGGGGTACTAGGTTAAGGAATAGACTGGGATTTAAACCCAGGGGTACTAGGTTAAGGAATAGACTGGGATTTAAACCCAGGGGTACTATGTTTAAGGAATAGCCTGGGATTCAAACCAAGGGGTAATTGGTTTAAAGGAACAGTCTGGGATTCAAACCCGGGGGTTTTAGGTTTAAAGATTAGTCTGGGATTCAAACCCAGGGGTACTAGGTTTAAAGGAATAGACTGGGATTCAAACCCAGGGGTACTAGGTTAAGGAATAGACTGGGATTTAAACCCAGGGGTACTAGGTGTAAAGGAATAGTCTGGGATTCAAACCCAGGGGTACTAGGTTTAAAGAATTGTCTGGGATTCAAACCCAGGGGTACTAGGTTAAGGAATAGTCTGGGATTCAAACCCAGGGGTACTAGGTAAAGGAATAGACTGGGATTCAATCCCAGGGGTACTAGGCTAAGGAATAGTCTGGGATTCAAAACCAGGGGTACTAGGTTTAAAGAATTGTCTGGGATTCAAACCCAGGGGTACTAGGTTAAGGAATAGTCTGGGATTCAAACCCAGGGGTACTAGGTTTAAGGAATAGTCTGGGATTCAAACCCAGGGGTACTAGGTTAAGGAATAGTCTGGGATTCAAACCCAGGGGTACTAGGTTAAGGAATAGACTGGGATTCAAACCCAGGGGTACTAGGTTAAGGAATAGTCTGGGATTCCAACCCAGGGGTACTAGGTTTAAATGAATGGTCTGGGATTCAAACCTAGGGGTACTAAGTTTAAATGAATGGTCTGGGATTCAAACCTAGGGGTACTAGGTTTAAGGAATAGACTGGGATTTAAACCCAGGGGTACTAGGTTTAAGGAATAGTCTGGGACTCAAACCCAGGGGTACTAGGTTAAGGAATAGTCTGGGATTCCAACCCAGGGGTACTAGGTTTAAATGAATGGTCTGGGATTCAAACCTAGGGGTACTAGGTTTAAGGAATAATGTTGGATTCAAACCCAGGGGTACTAGGTTTAAATAAATAGTCTGGGATTCAAAACCAGGGGTACTAGGTTTAAAGAATTGTCTGGGATTCAAACCCAGGGGTACTAGGTTTAAGGAATAGTCTGGGATTCAAACCCAGGGGTACTAGATTTAAGGAATAGGCTGTCTCTTCATCCAAAGTCAAAGATTGCAATATTATAGTGAAAGCTACTTAAAAGCCCAGTTCAGTTTAGGAATATAAAGATATTTCCCATATACACACTGTGGACAATAAAGTTATTTCTATTCTATTCTCATTTATGTGTGAAAAATAGTTACCTTGCAGAGCTACAGAAAAGTTGGTCATGAACAAAATAAGGATTCTTTCTAAATCCTTTATAGCGTATGTACTACACAACCCTGAAATCCAAACTTTAGGCTTTAATAGGCATATTTAGACTATATCTTTGATATGTAATTAGACTATCTATCATATAAACACCAATGAGAAATGGATGGTCTCAACAAAACTCAACTCAAAGCGTTTCCAAAACTTCTGACTACCTTTTGTCCTGTTAACAGAGCATCATCAGGTAGGTATACTACATATGCAATTGGTTCAAGAGTGTCATGTTTTTAAACAAGTATCAATTATTCAGGTGAATAACAACGCAAACATTTCAACTATTTTTCTGCTCAATACTATAAATATTTATCTTTCAAAATTTCTTTAGAACTATTGACATCATAACGACATTCAATTGTGAGTTGAACCATGTTTTTGCTAAGCCATTCAAAGACTTTAGGAAAATGTACTTTACAAAATTGGTTAAATGTTATTTTTAGTTTAAACTAGATACAAGCAATTGCTTTTATATAAAAACACATAAAATTTGATCGGTTATTTTTGTGTTTTATGTTGATAGTAAATATTTTATCGTGACCAGTTCATCTAGAGTAATTAGCTATTTAGCGAAGAGAAATGAACGAGAGTCGGACAATGGCTCGGAATCTTCATATGTAAATTAATTCATTTTGTGACAATATGATTAATCATAAACAATAGATTAAATACATATCTGAAATTGACATCTGAGTGAAATTGACAACTACACTTCATCACAACTTGTCACTGGAAATCTACGTCTGTTTAGATATACATGATATGAATACCTGTCCAGAGGGGAAATCATATCCTGCAGTAAAAACCTTGAAAAATGTTCATTACTTGACAAAATACAGTAATATTTGTATGAATGTGAATAAAAGTGACAGATTCACCAAAAGCTGTCAGGGTATGAATACAAAATTTCATTTTTCTCATTTAAATATTAATCACTTTGTCTTCCTATCAAAATATTCATTAATACTGTAGGTTTGTTATTTCATTTCACCATACTTTGTTATTTTTACAAAATTAGAATCCGCATATTACAATAGGCTGTTAATTTTATAAATGTTTAAACCCTTCAATTTACATTCTTCAAAAATTCTTCTTTTGAATGATATTAAAGAAAAAATTTACAGAACTGGCTGAATGTTGTTTTAGTTCAAACTAGATACACACAATTGGTTTTACATAAAAACACACTCAAATATAAAATTTAATCACTGTTATTTTTTGTTTTATGTTGGTAGTAAATATTTTATTGTGACCTGCAAATTGAGAGATTGGCTAGTTTGAGAATGAAGTAAATGAAAATTAATTTATCTCTCATATTTGTGGTTGTCAAAACTGCTGAAACCATTATTTGATAATCTATATAATGTAACAAAATATTTGCCAATAAGCTAAAACTGCTAACCAAATGAAGTGGTCATAAGTTGGTGTTTTAAAAATGTACTGTTTTGATGGGTGGAAAATGGGTAAAATCTATCTAGTTCCCTGCTTACATAATACTGTAATGTTCCAGAACTTACGCTAGCACATGGATGCAACATAAGAGTGAAATGTTGACGTTCATGTATGGATCTAAAACAACATAACAATGTTTGTGATAATGATTGTTGTCAGTATACATACAATGAACAATCAGGTGTAAGTGTAAGTCGAGCAGCAAATAAAATATTAATATCATTTGCCATTATACAGAAACCAAATGTACATGACATGTCAATAGCTGTAGCTACTGTCTCTCTCTCTCACTCTCTGTCTCTGCACTTCATCTCTCACTTTCTCTCTACTGCTTTTTGCACATCTCTCTGTCTCTAACTCAATCTCTGTGTCTATACTTTCTCAACCAGCTATGTCTGACTTTTGATATTTCTTCCTCTGCCGCTTCTTTGTCAGTTTATCTGTATCTCTATATCTCCTCATGTCTGTTTTCCTCTTTTTGATTTCAACTCTCTTCCTTTCCTTGGTCTCTTTGCCTCACTTCATTTATGTCCTTCTCTGACTCTCCCTTAATCTTACTCACTGTCTTCCTCAGGCTGTTTCTTTCCCTCACTCTGTCTTTCTCTATCTCCATCTTGCTCTTTGTCTGTCTGGTTTTTTATCAATCGGTCTCTAACTTAAATGAACTAGTGGTTGCCATGACAACAATATATATATATATATATATATATATATATATATATATATATATATATATATATATATATATATATATATATATATATATATATATATATTGTTGTCATGGCAACCACTAGTTCATTTAGGTTAGAGACATATATATATATATATATATATATATATATATATATATATATATATATATATATATATACAATATATATATATATATATATATATATATATATATATATATATATATATATACACACACACAGAAATGCATTGTGTGTGTGTGCGTGTATAGGCATGTGGCAAATCTCATCAAAATGTTGCTGTCTTTGAAACTATGATTGAAGGCTGACATTGAACATTCTAAAACTTCACTTAACCACCTTATATGGAAATATATACAGCCTACAAACACCTGTCAATCATCTAGACACTACTTATCACTATGATATGCAAATATCCTTAGCTTAGTCTCATCTCTACTTATAGTGCTTAGTTTATAAGACACTGCTCTCCAACAACCTAGTCAGGGTTTATCATACCTGTATCTCTGTCATTTGTATATCAAAACTGATTTTAATACATGTACAATGATGTCATCATGAATTCTGAGTGAAATGACTTTTTTCACAACTGAAGGCCTCAAGTGTTTGCAATCACACATTGTTTATTTCAACTGCTGTAAGACAAAGTATTTCTATCACAAATTGCTGGATGAAATCCAATTCATTTCAATTGCTGAAAGGCGTTAGTATTTCAATGCATGTTCTCAGTACTTTGTTCATTACATGACATCTTTAGGGGCTTAATTCACTTCAATAACCATTTCAAAGTTTCTAATTTTGAGAAACCATGATTTCACAGACAGTAGACCACCAATGCAAATTCAGAATACAAGGAGACATAAAATAATGTTGAGGTCTTTTGCTGTGTACAGATATAGAAACAGGACATGGGCAAGATCTGAATAATTATTTTTTGTTTGAGCAGAAGAATTGTGATAGGAGTTATTCTAGTCAAAGAAAGCTGTGTAATTTTCACTGGTAAGTGTGTAGCATATAGCAGTTACGTACATCAAGTGAATAGAGACTCAGAGGTTTAGATGCATATATTTACGTGTGTTGTATACACATAGCGTCATAGGCACGTTATTCGAAGTACCCCAAGCGTTCTGTATCAGTCGATGCTGTTATTACTGTAAATATGTGTTAAGTTTTTGTCATTTTTCTTCTGTTAAATGTCATATTTTTTATATCAAACTCCAAAAGCATAACTGTAAACTAACTGTTTGGTTTTTCACTTGCGTAGTTGCAGGAAAAATGGCAAAAATACCGACAAATACAAATGTTTAGAAAACAAAGTATGTTTTTGGCCTTCTGGACACAAGATGCCAATGCACGCATGCACATTCCAATGTTTTTCACGTCTGTGTTCTGAACGCGTAACTAAACACAACTTTGTACGAGTCATTATGTGAACGCCTGCATGATAATGTTCCCGTACGCATATGCGTTCTAACATATATCTAAACCTCGCTAATGATGATGCAATGTAACTGTAGGGTGTACCCAAAAATTGCCTTTGAACTCATAATCATAGTAAATGCACATGAATAAATCTGCTAAAGTTATATGGGGATCTTGCACTCATTTCAATACCCTTATCAACACAATAATACTTCATTAAGTTTATGTAAGTTTTATTTAAATAAATGTATCTTAAGTTGGCCTATATCACTGTAATATCTTTGTTGCCTTTCCTCCATGTAGTAGTTACAGTTTGTAATAATAACTCTGTGTGCTGTGAAGAGTATCATCTAACAGCTTTTGAT